>NW_007049332.1:31419-41439 GCF_000164805.1 Carlito syrichta
GCACTCGTGGGTGGGTGTGCTCAGTGGCAGAGGGGGTGGGGCCTGTGGGCGTCAGTGTGGCCCGTGGCGCTCCCGGGGCAGTTGCCCCTTCGGGCCCTCAGAGGTGCAGCAGAGATTCGAGGTGCAGACCTGGATCCTCTTGCAGCCTCCCGACTGCCAGGCCAGCGCCATAGCCCGAGGAGCACCTGCTCCTCCTACCTCCAGGAAGCCACCTGGGCTGGCTAGTGGCGTTTGGGGTGTCCCCCACCTGCTGGGCGTTGATCTCCGTTCTCATTCTCCTTACAGCTGCTTACCGCAATCTTGGGCAGAACCTGTGGGGGCCCCATAGGTATGGGTGCCTGGCAGGGGTCCGGGTGCGGACGGTGGTCTCGGGATCCTGTGCCGCACACAGCCTCCTCATCACCACGGAAGGGAAGCTGTGGAGCTGGGGTAAGTGCCATGCAGGCAGTCCCCACATGGGAGCTTGCTTCCGCTTGCCCAGAAGAGAGCGGGACGCCTTCTCCAGGCCGGGCACCCTCGTGGGCGGCCATGTCTCCTCGCTTCCTGGTTCCTGCCTGGTTATGTCGTGTTCTACGAATACAGCCTTTCCTCCCCTTGCTGGCATTTTTGTCCACACACAGCCCCCTAACTCCTTGGTCCCTCGTCCGCCTTCTCTCAAGTGTCCTGACTGAAGCTTGCTCCTCCTGACATGGAGGTGCCCTGGCCAACCCTACTCCAGGCAGGCTGTCCCTCCGCCAGGCAGTTTCTTTCTTGCTTCGCAGCACAGTGTGGCCTAAGGCCTCTGTCCTCGCCACTGGAAATGCCAGGCTTTTATACCTGCTGCTTCCTGACATGAGGCCCTGTGTCTCTGCAGCCCTGGTTGCCGTCCCTGAGGCTCTCAGGCCTGGGCTTGTGGCTCACTGCCTAGACTGTCCCCACATCATTCAGGGTCCTTCTTCAGAGCTGACTGCCTTCTCTTCTGCTTCCTCCCCGGGGCACTGGGCTGGGTGCCCCGTGGCGCCTGCTAGCGCCCCTCCAGGTCCATCGCATCCTCTGCCACCAGACTTCCTGCTCCTGCCTTGGCTCTTCCAGATCATTCCTGAGGCACTGGCTCTGACTCGTGTCACCCAGCCCCTTCTGCATCTCCTGGACTCCGCTCCAGCTGGGCACGTTGGCGTTCGTCCCCACCCTTTGTTCTTGTCCTCTGGCTAGCGTGTGGTCCGTGTGACTGCGTTTTTATTTCGGTCTGTTTGAGCCATTTTTTGTGATTTCATGAGCTGCTGTATCAGAGTCCAAATACATTAACATCTGTGGTCTTCCCTGCACTCAGCTAATTTTGTAAATTCTGTTGAAGAGAGCTCGCAAGTGTGTCTAGCCCACATGTATGCTTCATAGTCTCTTGCTGACTTGCTGACATTATTGCCACGATCTGGGTTTTTCCTGGTCGGCGGTGAGGTGTGTCCCTCCCCCCAGCACCCTCCTCCTTCGTGTTTCTGAGCACAGCCTTTTATGTCAGTGTTCCCAACTTAAAATATCTTATTTCTGATCTCTCCTGAGCTTCGCTTACGTGGTGGTTCTAAAAGCATCCTCTGTGCTGACCCCGTGGGCAGGGAGCGACGTGCATCCCACCACCTAGACGTGTGGCCAGGGGCAGATGGTGGTGCGGGGGACGTGCCAGGGTGTCACAAGTCCCCGGTTTGTCACTCTGGAAGGCAGAGGGGCGTTGTCTGGTGTCCGCAAGCGTGAGTGCCATGGGAGAGTGGTGGTCATGCTTGCATGGGGTCCTCATGCAGGCCTCGGGGGAACCGTGCTGGGCGCCTTGCTCTGTGGGTCACGTGCCTTTCACTGTGAACTTGTGTAGCTCCCTTGGAAGCTGGCGCTTGCCCCCTGCCAGCACGCCAGTACTGCCCCGGCCAGTCTTTCTTGAAATGAAGAGCCTGTCGGGGACGACCTCTTTTCGCAGCCGCCTGGTGTAGTGGAGGCTGCATGCTTGGCGTGACATAAAGGGGAAAGGGTGCAAGACCCCTGGGTTGCTTCAACTTTTGGCCTTGTCCAGTCTCCACAAGTCTCCCCAATGTGAGGCTGCACACACGGTTCTTTTCTCAGCGGGAGGAACTCGGGTGGGGTCCGTGGAGTCTTCTGGAACTTCTGTGAGGGCTGAGGCTCCTTGCCTCCTTGGGCCCACCCAGCTGCCATGTCTATTTGATGGCTGGCTCTGGGTCTCAAGGCCTGTATGTCAGAAGACTGGGGGCCAGGGCCTGCCTTCCACCAGGACTCTCAGAAGCGGCACTCTGGCCACGCCTGGAGCTGCCCGGAGGAGGTGGCCCTGCCAGTGGGGAGGGTGTGCGTAGGGCACATCTGCACTCTGTTACCAGGTTCACGAGCTGAGGGCCCTGTGAGGGGTGACCTTCAAGGGTGGGGTGACCCTGTTCTGTGAGCACTGTGGACAGGGCAGGGAGGGAAGAGGTGACAGGAAGAAGCCAGTGGCCACAGGAGATACCCAGAGCACTGAGGTGATAGAGCCCTCATGCCAGCTGCCAGATGGATCCTATTTTATTTTTTTCCCCTGAGTCGTAGTCTTACTCTGTTGCCCAGGTTGGAGTGTAGTGGCATGCTCACTGCCACTGCAGCCTCGACTTAGTAGGCTCAGATGATCCTTCCGCCTCAGCCTTCCAAGTAGTTGGAACTACAGGCACACGCTACCATGGTCAGCTAATTTTTTTTTTTTTTTTTGTAGAGATGAGATCTCGCCAAGTTGCCCAGGCTGGTTACGAACCCCTGAACTCAGGCGATCCTCTCACCTTGTTACTTCCAAAGTGCTGGGATTACAGGCTTGAGCCACCATGCCCAGCTGGGGTTCTGTCTTAAATGTGTCTCAGGGAAGGGACAGGTGGTAGTCTCCAGGCACTAGGAGTGGGTGCTGCGTGTCTCTGTGAGCGCCTGCCAGTGCGTGGCACAGGACTTGCCGTGTCCCTCCTGCTTCCCTTGGTAGCAGAGACCGAGGTGCACGGGGTCCTGCTGCTGCACAAGGGGAGGGGCTGGGAAAGGGAGCAGCAGGTGCCTGCCACTGGTGGTGGCCAGTCTCACCCGCTTCAGGGGCCGAGAAGCCAGAGTGTTGCTGGCCCTGGGTCTCGGCTGTCGGGCTTAAGGGCTCTTCCAGGAGGCAGATGGGGGTATCCTTAGAGAGTCTGTTTGTACCTGCCCCATGGGGCTGCTCCAGCCACCCTCTCTCCTTCCCACTGGTCCTTGTGTGATCTGCAGGTCGAAATGAGAAGGGGCAGCTGGGACATGGCGACACCAAGAGAGTGGAAGCCCCCAGGCTCATAGAGGGGCTCAGCCATGAAGTGATTGTGTCAGCAGCCTGTGGCCGGAACCACACCCTGGCCTTGACGGGTAAGGAGGCGACTGGGTCCTTCTCCGTTTGGCAGCGAAGCCACGTGATCCACCTTGGAGGTGGGATGGAGTCACCCATGCGACTGACTCTTGGGTCAGGATCAGAAAGCCCTGAGATCTCAGTGCTGGGTGGCCGGAGGGCGGAGCGAGCCTCCTGTGGTCATGGGAAACCCATCTGGGACATTGGCTGTCTCTCTGCATGCCCAGCTTCGGATGCGAAGTGGCTTTGCTCTGAAGTGTCTGGTGTCCACGCCACCATGTTGTCGACTCCCTCTGCTGCAGTCTGCCTGGCCAATGAGCCTTTTTTTGCTATTTTGATGCCTTTGATTCCAAGTCCGGTTCAAAACTTTTGGCATTATTTTCCCTTTTGTGACTTTTTTCTTCCCTTCCAGAAACAGGCTCCGTGTTTGCATTTGGGGAGAACAAGATGGGGCAGCTGGGCCTCGGCAACCAGACAGATGCCGTCCCCAGCCCTGCACAGGTGACTGCTCCCGCCTCCACGGGCTCTGGAGCTTTTTGTTTCTTCTGACTTCCGTGTTTGGTTTTCTGAGGCACGCCATGTATTTCTCACCATTGTTGGAATTAACTGACCCAAGCTGTATAGTCTTAGTTTGTGGTCAGATTGAATGACATCCTGAGAACATCTTTCCAAATGGAGAGATTTGTTAGAGAGGCCTTGTTTAAGCATGTTCTCTTCCAGAGTGAGAAATGTTATGTGAATGTAGTTGCATTTTCCTGCAGATTCATTATTTTGACCTTGTATGACGTCACCTGCCAGGTGCTTAGAACACAGTTGTTTCCTGTTCCTGAGAAATTTAGGATCCTGTTGAAAGGGTGGGATGTATAACTACAAGATGAACTACTAACATAAGGCACTAATAAGTGCCACCAATAAGTGTCTAATTAGTGGTGTAGGCAATGAAGGGAGGGAAGGACTCAGGTTTCTGCATCTTACAAAGGGACGGTGGCAAAGCTTTGAGCTCTCCTATGTATTGGGAAGGTGGGGGTTCTGAGGGTGTTTCTTTATATATATACAAAGCTTTGTGTTGTAGAAAGGCCCTCACCTGTCTGTCTTCAGAATTGTTGGGTTTATTACATTTCCTTTGTAACCTCATAATTGTTTCTCACCAACATGCAGAGAGGTAGAGACTTTGTCCGTCTTTTAAAAACGACTGACAGTCTCTGTCTTTTCTTTTCAGATAATGTACAACGGCCAGCCAATTACCAAGATGGCCTGTGGGGCGGAATTCAGCATGATAATGGACTGCAAAGGAAACCTCTATTCCTTTGGGTGCCCCGAGTATGGTCAGCTGGGTATGGAAGTGTATTTTTTAAAAGCTCTATAATCCAGCTGTATATTCAGAACCAGGAATTGGTGCGGGACTGCTCACATGTGTTAGAAAAATGTGGGTAATTGATCTCAGATAATAGCCTTTGTGCATTAAGTGGGTCTCACGTTTAGTGGAACAGCCTGTCATAATTCACGGGGTTACGGAGTATTACTGGACCTGCCTCCGTGGAAAAGTCAGGACTGGGGCCTCAAAAGAGCCCTCTTTCTGTTTGAGAATTCATTTATATAAAAGAATTTCAGCCGGGCTCGGTGGCTCAGCCTGTAATCCCGTGCCTTTGGGAGGCTGAGGTGAGTGGATTGCCTGAGCCCGTGGGTTCGAGACCTGCCTGGGCAGCAAGACCTTATCTTTACAATAAATCAAAAAATCAGCTGGGTGTGGTAGCGCACGCCTGTAGTTCCGGCTACTCGGAAGGCTGAGGCGGAAGGATCGCCGGAGCCCGGCAGGTCGAGGCTGCGGTGGCCAAGAGTGGCCACTGCACTCCAGTCTGGGCGACCGAGTGAGATTCCAACTCAAAAAAAAAAAAAGAATTTCAGAGTAGTTAAAAAAAAAAAAAATCAGACCACCTTCATTCCGTTTCGCATTTAAAGATTTGCCTTCCCTGACAGTGAGAAAATTACACAAGATTGAGGCTGTTCTGAAAACCCTGGCCCAGGCAGTTACTGAAGGGTCAGGCATGAGGACCCTGCTGTAGGTCAAAGTCGAAGGTTATCACAAGCAGGGATGTGCTTATGTCTCACTGACTGGAAAAGAAAGGCTCAGAAAGCAGTTCTCGGGAGAGGGGAGAGGGGGCGGCCCTCGCAGGGTCTCCATTTTCTGCTCCCATCTGACACTCCGGCGCTTTCTGTCCCCTGTCCCCGGCCCTTCCCCAGGCCCAGGAAGCGGCGTGCCGCGGGCGCCCTCTGCCGGCTGCGCGCCGCCCCTGCAGGCCCGGATGCCGGGTCTCGGCATTAGGAGCCGGCAGATGGGCCGGGTATAAATAGAGCGCGGGGCGATGTGGCGGCCCAGACTTAGGGAACAGTGACTTGGTGAAACTAAATATACCGCAAGTCAGAAGTGGAGAGGAGAACAAGCCCTTACGCACGCTCACACTCGCGTCGGTTGCCGCGGAGCCGACTGTCGGAGAGCCGTTTCCATGGCCACGGCCCAGCCTGGGCAGGCACCGGAAGCGCGCCCGCCGGAAGTGTGGGCAGACGCCGGAAGCGCGGGGCTTCCTGCCACGTGCGCAGCTCCCTGCGGCCTCGGCTTCCCCGGAGCTGCGGCGAGTCGGCTTCCTTCGGGAGGAGCGAGTTGGTGTTGATAACGACGGTGGCTGACGCTTTCGGAGCCGGGACTGCACCGCTCCCCGTGTCACCACTTGATACAAAACGCCGTCCGAAGGGAGGCTGGGAATCGGTTGGCTTGCGTCCTAGACGCGCTTCTGCTCGACCAGCCAGCTTGCTTGCAGGCGCGTGGCCTGAGCCCTTGCCTCATCCAGACCGCTCCCCTAGGACGGAACACAGATGTGACCTCGGGAGCGCGGCACCAGCCTGCTCGCTCCCGCTCCTTTGTGGCGCGCTGACGGGTCTGGCAAGGCAGAGATAAGACGTGCCGCTTCACTCTGTTTTTATAAGCCTTCCCCTCCAGAGGCCAGGGGAGCCCCCTCCGCCGCGTGTTCTGGAGGAACCGCCGCTCTGTAGTTTCTCAGCACGTGTTCTGTGCGGTTTCTTTAAGGAGCTGGAAGGAAGAAACAGTCCCAGGATGCCTCTCCTCTGGCTTCTGGGGTGTCTGCTTGGTTTAGTTTCCACCACTTTGGTGTCACGTAGAAGGAACTCAAGAAATCATTTGTTGCCCTCTCTACTGAAACCTTGTCCAGAAGAATGCAAATGTTTAAAAATACCTGGAAGAAAAGTCATAGCCTGGAAGAGGGAGGAATCCCTTAGTGGCAACCCCCAGACTTTTATTTTAAATGGCACATTTGCAGGGGAAAGAGAATATGTCACGTGTGGAGAACGAGTGTCATAATATGAACTGCTTATGAGGAGAATGTTAGGAAACAATGCCTGGTAACCCCAGCGATTTCATTGTGCTAATTTTATTTGTGATTCTTCTCAATAACCTTGGGAGATCAGTTCCAAGAACCACCCCCAACCCACACCAAAATCTGAGGATGTTTAAGTCCAAGTCCCTGATAGAAAATGGCACAGTGTTTGCATATAACCTTATCTATATTCTCCTATATACTTTAAGTGGGCTCCTGGTTACTTATGATACCTAATGTAATGTAATGCTATGGAAGTGGTTTTTCTATTTCCTTATTTGTTTCTTTTGTTGTTGTTATATTGTTATAATTTTGTTTTGTTTTATTTTGAGTCAGAGTCTTAACTCTTGCCCAGGCTGGAGTGCAGTGACTTGATTAAGACTTACCACAACCTTGACCTCCTGGGCTCAAGTGATCCTTCTGCCTCAGCCTCCTGAATAGCTGGAACTACGGGTGGATGCTATCATGCCTGGCTAGTTTTTTGGGGTTTTTTCCGAGTTGGAGTCTCACTCTGTTGCCCAGACTGGAGTGCAGTGCCCGCTCCCGGCCACCGCAGCCTGGACCTGCTGGGTTCCGGCGATCCTTCCGCCTCAGCCTTCCAAGTAGCTGGAACTACAGGTGTGCGCTACCATGCCCGCCTGGCTAGTTTTTAAAATTTTTGTAGAGGTGGGGTCTTGCCACGTTGCCAAGGCTAGTTCTGAACTCGTGGGCTCAAGTAGTCCTTCCACCTTGGCCCTCCAAAGTGCTAGGATTACAGGGATGAGCCACTGCAACCAGCCATTTATATTATTTTTACTGTAGGGTTTTCTTTTTTCCCAAATATTTCCAGCCCACAGTTGGTCGAATCTGTGG
This sequence comes from Carlito syrichta, assembly GCF_000164805.1. NCBI lineage: Eukaryota > Metazoa > Chordata > Mammalia > Primates > Tarsiidae > Carlito > Carlito syrichta. Next base: position 39,013 of record NW_007049332.1, read on the forward strand.
ATGCTGAACTTGAGGACACAGAAGGCCAACTCTCTTTACATGGCACAACACACATTCTTCGGTAAAGGGGTGACATGCAGTGAGCTTGCCATGTGGGGAGAAGATTAGCTACAAGTTGGGGACTAGTTTACAAACTGCAGGTGACAAACTGATGATGAGAACGTCAGAATAGGAGCAGTTTAAAAGCAGCACTGCTGATGTGGTGTGGCTGCAGAAGCTGAGTGTTCTGGTGTGTTCTCAGGCCTGCACAGCAGCTGGGCTCCTGGTATGTGGTGTGCTGAGCTGGGTCCCTGTGAGCTTCCATCTGGTATCCGTTGGAGTGTGTGAATCGCAGACTTTAGCAACCTATAGCTATACACTTAGGTTATTGATGGTTCACGAAAACAAGTCTGGAGTCGTGTATTGAGCTTTTGTCTCCATGTTTGGCCCGTTTGGGGCTCTCTGAGGTCCCCCAAGTGGGGGACTTGGGGACTTGATAGGTGATTCCTTTGGGTCAGCAGTTTCCAGCTTTCTGGAAGAAATAGGGTTTGCACTGCGGCCCAATCTGAAAGTAGAATATTAAAACACAAAGGACGTGCACAGCATAAAGCTGTTACCATGTAGAGCATCCTTCAGTGGTTTATATTCTATTCATTTTTTAAAAATACTCTCAAATCTGTAAAGTCAGTTTCATGTCCCATCGCTAGGCTGTGTCTACACTTGGAGAATGCTGCTGTGTTGAGCAGAGTGTCCTGGTGAGGCCCCAGTGGCAGATTGGGGTGATGCTCGCCTGCTGCTGTCACTGGGGTTCTGTGCTGCTGCTGATGGCTGGCTCTGTGGTCACTGCAGGACACAACTCGGATGGGAAGTTTATTGCACGGGCGCAACGGATTGAGTACGACTGTGAGCTGGTGCCGCGGCGAGTGGCCATCTTCATCGAGAAGACAAAAGATGGGCAGATTCTGCCTGTGCCAAACGTGGTTGTCCGAGATGTGGCCTGCGGCGCTAACCACACGGTGAGGCTGGAGCTTTTCTTCCGACTTTTGAGAGTCTGGCTAGGGCAGGGGGTGTGTTTATGCTTGAGTGTCTCAACATTTGGCCTTGGTCAGGCACTGTCCCGGGTGGACATCTTGGTTTTCTGCTTTCTTCAGAGGACTTTGTCCTGGTCAGGTGGCCACGGAGTATAGTCCCCATCACTGCCTTCTTCGTTGGAAACTTTTTCCATGACTTTTACAGATGTTTCCGAATATACAATGTTCAACCACTCCCTCGTACAGGAAGCACTTTCTACTATTGGCTTTTGTCTGACAAGGCGTCACCATGGCCATCTTTCCAGCCCATAGACTCCCCTCTTGGGGCTGTGATTAGTTTTACGTCATGAGGGTTGTTTCCTTAAGAGTCATTTGATCAGCTGCAATATCATGTTGTGCTCACGTATGTTTGTGTCTCAGCTGCCCTTTTGCAGTCACTTTGCCTCAGAATGCCGGGGAGTCCAGCCTGGTTCTCTGCCCTGTTGAAAGCGCCCTGGCTAGGATCCAGAGACCAGGTTGGTCCTCCTGGTTGAGTGATCTCAGGTCCCCCCCGCCCCCCGTTCCCCTGGAATCTTCCCAACAACAGTACATGGTGAATTGGACTAGGATCAGAATAGGAGGTTTTTTTTTTTTTTGAGTCAGAGTCTCACTCGGTGGCACAGGCTGGAGTGCAGTGGCACACTCAGGGCCACTGGAGCCTCGACCTGCTCGGCTCAGGTGATCCTTCTGCCTCAGCCTTCCAAGTTACTGCAGCTAAAGGCGTGCGCTACTATACCCAGCTTATTTTTATTTTTTTTTATTTTTTATTCTTTTTGAGTTGGATTCTCACTATCGCCCAGACTGGAGTGCAGTGGCCGCTCCCGGCCACCGCAGCTTTGACCTGCTGGGCTCCGGCGATCCTTCCGCCTCAGCCTTCTGAGTAGCCGGAATTACAGGCATGCGCTACCACGCCCAGCTGATTTTTTGATTTATTGTAGAGACGAGGTCTCGCTGCTCAGGCGGGTCTTGAACCCGCGGGCTCAGGCAATCCACTCACCTCAGCCTCCCAAAGGCGCGGGATTACAGGCTGAGTCACTGAGCCTGGCTTTTTTTTTATTTTTTGAGTTGGAGTCTCACTCTCGTCCAGACCGGAGTGCAGTGGCCGCTCCCAGCCGCCGCAGCCTCGACCTGCTGCGCTCCGGCGATCCTTCCACCTCAGCCTTCCAAGTAGCTGGAACTACAGGTACGCACTATCACACCCAGCTAATTTTTGATTTATTTTTTATTTTTATTTATTTATTTTTTTTGAGTTGGAGTCTTACTCTGTCGCCCAGACTGGAGTGCAGTGTCCGCTCCCGGCCACCGCAGCCTCAACCTACTGGGCTCCGGCGATCCTTCTACCTCAGCCTTCCAAGTAGCCGGAATTACAGGCATGCGC
>NW_007049332.1:41459-54171 GCF_000164805.1 Carlito syrichta
AGGCGGGTCTCGAACCTGCGGGCTCAGGCAGTCCACTCACCTCAGCCTCCCAAAGGCGCGAGATTACAGGCTGAGCCACTGAGCCCAGCTATTTTTTTATTTATTGTCAAGGTCTCACCAAGTTGCCCAGGCTGGTCTTGAACCTCTGAGCCCAGGCAATCTTCTTGTGTCAGTCTCCCAAAGTGCTGGAATTATAGACTTGAGCCACTGCGCCCAGCCGGAGTAGGAGGTTTTAGTGCCTGCAAGCCTGGAAACTGATTGCATTTTGTTAAATGTAGTCAGGGGAAATAAAGTTGCTTCTCACTTAGGGCCTCGTCATTTTTTAGTGAGTTGTGTATTCATGTGGTTCTGACACGACACATCAGAGACACTGAAGAAGACAGTTGGAGTGTCTCTGTGTGCTCACGCCTCCAAGTGACCAGGTGCGGTTACCTGAGTGCACCCGTGGGCAGGGGACGTCTAGAGAAAAACCCAGGATAGGCAGGCCTTGTCTTCTGTGTTCTGTTTGCAGGTGAATCTATGTTTATTAAAAACTCAGATGCAGTGCTCTACAGTGTAGAGACAGCACTCTTGCTCGTGACCCGGGAAAGGGAAAGGCTTGTAACTTCCACAATACAAAGGTGAAACGGGTCTGGGAAGCAGAGGCCACGGCAGAGTGACTAGTGTGCACTCCTTGTGCTGAGCGCACTTGCAGCCCTTTCCCCAGATTGGCCCTTGCCAGAGGCTGTCTTTAATGCTGCTGCTCCTTGCCCCTAGCTGAAGACTGTCTTTAATGCTGCTGCTCCTTGCCCCTAGCTGTTGACCAGGGTCTCCAGACAGACGCTGGCCCCCGGCACCTCCCACTGGAGGCCTGCTTGCTCCAACCCCGTGTTTTCTCTCCTTGCAGCTTGTTCTGGACTCTCAGAAGCGAGTCTTCTCCTGGGGCTTCGGGGGCTATGGCCGGCTGGGCCACGCAGAGCAGAAGGATGAGATGGTCCCCCGCCTGGTGAAGCTGTTTGACTTCCCTGGACGTGGGGCATCCCAGATCTATGCGGGGTACACCTGCTCCTTTGCCGTCAGCGAAGTGGGTTAGTGACGTCTTTCTGTCTGTGACTTGGGAGGAAGATGTCTAGGACCAAGTTGGGGTTCTCCCTCCCTTGCAGACCTGTGCTCCTGTGGGGAACCACATAGCTGTGTCCTGTCCTGACACCATGAATGCTGGTTCTCTTGACTTCCCTGGTCCCTTTTTTTTCTATAAAGGAGATGGTTTTTTGCTGGGTTTTGCCCAGATTGGCCTTGAACTCGTGGGCTTGAGTGGCTTCCTTCACCTAAGCCTCCCAAAGTGCTGGGACTACAGGTGTGCGCCCCTGCACTCCACTAATTTAAGAATTTTGTTTTTGTAGAGATGGGTTCTTGCTGTGTTGCCCAGGCCATCCTTGAACTCCTGACCTCCAGTAATCCTTCTGCCTCAGCCTCCCAAGTAACTGGGACTATAGACATCCACCACCATGCTGTGCTCTAGTGTTCTTTTAAGCAGATTGCTTGCGTATTATCCAGTCCTGATAGTGCTGAAGGTGTCGTCCACTCTTAATGTCTGCTCACAGTGGGAACATGTCTTGTCTTCCTCCAGGAGGTCTGTTTTTCTGGGGGGCCACCAACACCTCCCGTGAGTCTACCATGTACCCAAAGGCAGTACAGGACCTCTGTGGCTGGAGAATCCGGAGCCTGGCTTGTGGGTAAGTGGCAGCGTCTCCTGGCAGATGCAGCATCTTCCTTCCTCCGGGCTCTGTTCCTGCTCATTGAAGAAGGGGGGAAGGGTTCTGTAGCTCCTAGAACAGTGCTGTGATCTGTCTTCATCGAAAGAAAGTTTTTGTTCTTCAGAGAAACACACGCAGAGCTTGGAGTGTTCTTGTGTTGCAGTTTGAAAATTATCCTCAGCCGGGCTCAGTGGCTCAGCCTGTAATCCCGCGCCTTTGGGAGGCTGAGGTGAGTGGATTGCCTGAGTCCGTGGGTTTGAGACCCGTCTGGGCAACTTGGCGAGACCTCATCTCTACAATAAAATTCAAAAACTAGCCGGGCGTGGTAGCGTGCGCCTGTAGTTCCAGCTACTTGGAAGGCTGAGGCGGAAGGATCGCCGGAGCCCAGCAGGTCGAGGCTGCGGTGGCTGGGAGCGGCCACTGCACTCCAGTCTGGGCGACAGTGAGAATCCAACTCAGAAAAAAAAAAAGAAAAGAAGAAAATTATCCTCAACTGGAAACAGTAGGGTCTTAGTTATGCTGACATGTTGGGAAGGGGGTGAGGATCTTGGCAGTGGTGTCTCTCAGTTTAAGGACACCTGTTGAGTTATTTAGCACTTCTTGGAGATGAGTTTGATAAATCAATTGGCAGGTGTCAGGAGCACTGTGGGTAGGGTGTCAGTGTAGTAGGGATGTCAGCACAGTGAAGAGGGCAGCGTGGCTTTAGTTTTGTTCAAGCTGCTTTGTGTAAAGGCCACGCTCCTTTGGAATGCGCTTCCTGGCTGATTTGGTTCCCTCTTCCAGAGTGACCTCCCACTGAGAGCCATGGAGCCGGCGAAGTCCCCTGCCTTTGGCTTTAGCTCTAAGGGCTCTGCCATTTTGGGGGGGTGCAGGAGAAGCACACTGGCCCCTTTGTTGGGTTTGTTTTTTGGAAATGAGTGACCCATAGGTGTTAACGAGCTGTCCTTGGTTTTAAAAGCCAGTAACTCCCACCTATGTTCTTGAGCCGTGAGCCAGGCCAGCAGGCCCAGTGCTGGGGCTGCTGGACCTGGAGTGACAGCCTGCCCATTTTCAGGAAGAGCAGCATCATTGTGGCCGCAGACGAGAGCACCATCAGCTGGGGCCCATCACCGACCTTCGGGGAGCTGGTAAGATGGCCCTACAGGACGGAGCTGGGCGGGGCGGCTCCGCTCCTGGGTTCTCCCCAGCTGCCTCCATACACATGCAGAAGAAAAGTGGGTGGACTTTTTTATTTTTATTTTTTTTTGCAATAAGATCTTTGGATCCCATGAATTTTCAAGGACAGTTCTGTGCCGATCAGATAATTAGGGAAGTCATCTCTGCACGTTGGTAAAATGGGGCCATTGGCAAATCTCGGGTCCAGTTTGCCCTTGCGTTTTGTCCGCCATGGTCAGGATATGATGGTGGTGCTTCAGTGATAGGAAGGGAGCCCGTATCTTCTGTCTCTGTGGGGATTTAAGCCAATGGGAAACTGTCATTTTTAACTGTATGGCTGGTTGAGCGTATACCACCTTCCCAACTTTTTTTCCTGTGTCCTCAAAGTTCAGCCTGGTAAGCAGCACTGGCCACTTGTCTGTACGCCACAGAGCAGTGGTCTGCCAGGCCAGCCTTGTAGGGGGTCTAGGGACAGCTCTTCCCTTGTTTCTCCTGAGTGGAGTATCAGTGTTCCTGTTTCTAATCCCAGTTTTTGAGTGCTGCGGTAATAGATCAGCAGTCCTCAGTTTCACATATGTGACCTTCCCAGCCAAACACCTTTTGTCCTTAGGCCCTCGTCTGGGTGGGTCTCTAACTCTTGAGTTTTTGTTCTGAAGAGTCGCCTGACTGTGGAGCGCATCCTGATAGCCTGCCTGCTCTGGTCACAGTTTGGTCCTTGGCTCGGCTTGTGGTAGCTGGCCATAGTTCATTTTCTTATTTCTTGCCAGAAATATGGTCTGACTCCCTCCTCATTCTCCTGTGGCCAGAGTTGACCTGGTTGATCAGGGAGGAGGGGCAGGAAGGGCTTTCCTTGGTCCCTTGAGCCAGGGCTGGGGTGGATGATGAGCATGTCTTGTCCTCAGGGCTCCTCACAGCCTTGGAGCTTGGCTTGGAGGGAGTCTATACGCCGCAAACACTCACTGGCCCCTTCAGAGGGGCCTGACTGGAAACCTTAAGGAAGAGGCAGAACCTGGCCTGGTTTCTGTGGATTGTTCTTAGGGAAGGACAGTGTTGTTTTTTTTTGCCTATCAGAAATAGGCTTGACCTAAATAGGAATTTTAAAATAACAGGAATATAAGGGGGACTTTTGGGGAAACCACTTAGGTAAGGAGATGGCCTGGCACCCTGGGGGAACATCCACTGTATGGGAGGGGGTCCGCAGAGGGGGGAAGCCAGGGACACACAGCAGCCTGGGCTGGGGGAGGTCTGCAGCCCTAAAGTCACCTGGTGTCACACCTTTGCAGGGGACTCCCCTTAGCAGTCCTTGGCCAGTCTCTCTGTCTCTGGGAGGGGCCTCTGGTAACCTCAGAGTCATGAATGATAGGAAGCACTCTTTCATGCTGAAAACCTCGTGGTGTGGATGATGGGTACTTGACCCTCTAGTTCCTGGTCTGCAGGGTTCTTGATGACCTTGTGGTCCTGAGGGGCTGCCGTTGCTGTTCTTCCTGGGCTCGTGGTATCACCTGTCGCCGCACTGCTCTCTGAAAGGGATCCATTGTCACATGAGCCCCACAGGTCAGAATCTAGCTGCTCAGTCCTCAGGTGAGGAAGTGGTTGCCTGTTGGCAGCTTTGGGGAATAAGCGTTGGTGACTCCACCTGGCCCTCGTGTCCGAGAGTGGCTGGCCTTGGTCCCCAGCCAGCAGGTGCCATCTGGCTCCAGGTTGGGGTACCTGGAACTTGCTGCATTCCCCTTTCTTTGGACTGCACCACGGGGGTGCCCATCCTGTGAGCATCTCGTTTGCTTCGCCAGGGCTACGGGGACCACAAGCCCAAGTCTTCCACAGCAGCCCAGGAGGTGAAGACCCTTGACGGCATCTTCTCGGAGCAGGTGGGTGTGGGCTGAGCTAGCCAGGGCAGGCGGCACCAGGAGCCAGAGGGGACACATCTGGCCGCTGCCACCTGTTCAGGGTATCTTGTTGGACATCTGCCACCGCACTTGGGGATTTCTGGGGGCAACAGCCATCAGCAGGAGAAAGAGACGAGATGGCACAGAGGAGTGCCAGCCAGGCTTGGGCAGTCCTCGGCCTTGACGACACGTGCCCCGTCCAGCCACTGTGGATTCCCTACGCAGCCAGAGCCTCACTCGTGTCTTCATCGTCCCTACTCGGATACGCCAGACTGGGGGTGGGTCACCAAGTGACACTGTGTGAGGCAGGCAGTGGATGAGGCCCTGCTGCTGTCAGCCAGGCTGCCAGCCCTCAGTAAGCACCGTGACAGGCGTGCCCCTCACCCAGGTGGGTCTGTGGTCCAGAGAGGCAGGGGGAGCCATGTCCCCATCAGCAGATGGTTCAGTGGCTTCCTTCCAGCTGGGTCTTCCCATGGTAGTCTGGAAGGCGTTCAGTGGCATGGCATTGGTGATGGGTCACGTGGAGACTAGCCATCTTTAGTAAAGGGTCTTTGTGCAGTTTTAAGAGTCCTCCTTTTTTTTGTTTTTTTTACTTCTAAAAATTTATTTATTTAGTAGAGATGAGATCTTGCTGTGTTGCTCAGGCTGGTCTCAAACTCTTGGGCCCCACCCCCAAAGTGCTGGGGATTACAGGTGTGAGCCAACCCACCTGGCTTTTTTTTTCTTTTTTGTAGAGACAGGTCTTGCTGTTTTGGCCAGGCTGGTCTCAAACTCCTGGTCTTGGGTGATCCTCCTGCCTCGACCTCTTAAATTGCTGGGATTACAGGTGCTGCGAGCCCCATGGCTGACCTCAGGTCTTCCATTTTTCTCCATACCGGCCTCTTTGCCAACCCAGCCTCCCGCTGGCTGTGGTGCCCTGGCACACCTGCCGCTAATCTGTTCCCACAGGTCGCCATGGGCTACTCACACTCCTTGGTGATAGCGAGAGATGAAAGTGAGACTGAGAAAGAGAAGATCAAGAAACTGCCAGAATACAACCCCCGAACCCTCTGATGTCCCGGGGACTCTGCTCCACCCCTCTCGCGGCAGCTGTCATTTCCATGTGCACTGGGACGGGAAGTCGGTCGAGGAATTTACACAAGCAAACGTCAGCCGAAGGCGCATTCTGTTAGACTCCCCGGGTTCCGTTTCATAAGTGACCCAACATCAACTACCTTTCTCTGTGTGCTTTCCAAAGTATGTTTTTTTCTCTTAATGTTGAATTAAACTATTTGCTCATAGTTGACTTACCATTCCTACAAGAGGCAGAAACTTTGAGCAATCTAGGTTTTTTTTAAGTTGTTTCTCTTTTTTTCCCTCCTAAATACAATCCCTAAACACCCCTTCTGATAGTGACTCGTTTTGTGACCCGAGTGGGCGCTACATGGAAGAGGGGTCTCTGTGTATGCAGAAAAAGGTCCCTTGCGGGAACTGGTCACATCCAGGAGACAGTCCAGTTGGTACGTTTCCATCCAGAGCCACACTGTGTGCTTTGGAATCATCCAGTCACTCCTGCCTTGTCTCGCGGGCCAGCCTGTGGCTGCAGCGTTAATAGAACCTGCTGCTTCCCTCCCCCGTGGGGGCTTTGGGGTCTGTGTTTAGGCATTTATATCTGCTTAGCTGTAAACAAAGTCCAAATACAAATCAAGTGATGGAGCCACAGGGACTTGGGTGGGCAGAGGTGGGCGCCTTTCTCTGCGACGGTTCGGCCTTGTGGCTTCCGGACATGCCAGGCCTCGCTGCCAGCGCCCGTCAGGTTGAGGTTGGCCACCACGCACCTGCAGTCCTCGTGGGGACAGCCTCTCGCAGTCTCCGCCGCCTTTGTGCTTCGGTCTTTCTCTCCCCGCCTGGATCCTGCCCAGGTCCTGATTCTGAGACCAGATGCCGTCCTGCCAGCCCCGCTTTCTTTAGTCACGCTTGCTTGGCTCTGGTACCAAATAGCCGGGCTCACTGAAGAGTCCCCTTCCTCGCGTGTTGGCGCCCCTGCCGTGGCTGCCTCCGCGTCCCCGGCAAGTGCCCTGTGCCCGAGCTCGCCTCCGTGTGTGCTGCACTGCGCGAGCTATGAGGTGCCTTTCCCGGAACCCTCCTCTTGCTTGGACCCAAGATGGGCCACAGCCCCTCTGGGCTCTTGGTCTCCAGGGGGTCTGGACTGGTTTGGGTGCTTTAAAATAGATTTTTAGTTCCGTGGTGCTTATGGGGGAGATGGGTTAGAACTTAAGTGTGAGACTTGGGTGGATGGGAAAGTTCAATAATTGGTCTTCTCAATTGTTTGTGTTTTGGTTTCTTTTGCTTTTGCTGTTGTTACCACTTGTCCTTGTCTTGATGTTAAAATGCCAAAAATGATCTAGTTGTTGTTGCTTCCACCCCGGTCACTCCTTCCAGTGACTTCTGCCTTCACGAGGCACATGGCAGTGTCTGTCCCGGGCAGTCCCAAGGCCTTGTGGGAGGAGTTTGGCCCGTGTCTTTCTGAGACTTGGTGTGATTTCATGCTCATCTCTGCTGTTCTGTGTTCGAGCAGTAGTCCAGGGGAGAAGCTTCTGCAACTTCAGAGCTTTGCTAACTAACCTAACTTGTCCAGATCACCCACGACCGCCATCTCTGACTCAAGCTCCACGTGGCCACCTGATTGGTTTCCCTGGACAGGTCTCTTTCCTGGAATGCGCTCAGGCACCTGTGCTCCTGGACCCTCAGGTTGTGCGACCCCAGAAGGGTTGAGGAAGCAGCACCCAGGCCCCAGCCCTTCCCGAGCTGCCCAGGGCGGCCCGGGCTTGGTAAAGCCTCCAGTGGGCTCGCGAACGCCGGCAGCCGGCCTCTTCTGGCACCCCCCCAGGGGCTGGAACAGCTAAGGGGCCTTCCAGATCAAGAAGGCCCTGCTCCAGTCCCCACTCCTTTTGGCTCAGCTCTTAACACGAACTTCCCAGCGGGGACAAATCTTGAAACAAGGAGGTGGGGGTGGGGCATGCTGCATCCTAGAGAAAGGTACACGGTGACTGCTGGGAAGCCTGCCTGGCGCTGGCCCAGAGTGTCTGCCCAGCCTTCTGGCCCAGGAAGGAGAGTTTGAAAGAAGAGGCTTCGCATGAAGGGGAGTTGAGGAGGAGGTTGTGATTTGGTCGAAGGTGCCTGGTTTAGTGCTGTAATTGTCTTACTTTTTTTTATATATATATTTCTTGGAGCAAACGTTTTAAATAAACATCATTGTTTACTCTGTCTTGGTGTTCGTGTTTCTTTTTCAGCTGGAACCTAGCTTCGTTGCTCTTAACTCCTGTGGTGTGTCCCTGCGCCTCCCGCAGAAGGGGGGTCAGGAGAGAGGCGGGTCTGAGGGAGCAGCCAGGCTGAGCCACACGGGCTCAAGTGAGTGGGGCTCCTAGCTCTGCCCCTTGAGACGTGGGGACAGTGTCAGCGCCTCCCTTGTTCGGCCCGGAACGGGCGTTTTTCATAGAGTGGGGCGGCTGGTCGGTTGGGAGAGGTATCGGGGTCCTGCACTTGGGTGCGCTGTGCCCAGCCGCGGGCGCCCACCTCCCACCCCACCCCGTGCTCTTCCACGGGGCCTGTGGTCAGGCACTGCCTGCTCCTCAGACCGGCCGTGTGGCCATCTGCCCACCAGGGGGCCCATCCTGGGCTCAGGCCTCCAGCCCTTGGCTGCTGGCTTTTAGATGGGCATCTACACAGACCCCACTTCCTGTGACCATGAGTATGCCAGTGTGGTCATGAGAGACTCCTGGGTGCTGGCTGTTTATACTGTGAGACTGGCTCCTCCTGGTGGGCTTTGCTCCCGTTCTAGAGAGGCAGGGGCTGTCGCACAGCCCGTTAACGCAGCAGCAGCTCACAGGCTCATCCTGGGTCCTGCCCAATGGGAGCCATTGCTGGGGCAGCAGCCACAGAGTGAGCATGTTCTGGCTGTCAGGTGTCGCATCCGCACCCCGTGTAGGCTGCTGTATAACACCAGCCCCTGAGGGGGCGGGGCCGTCATTCCCTCTCACAGGGGGAAGTGAGATGCAGAGACACTGGCCTTGGCCACAGCCACAGCCACAGAGGGGCCACTGCTGAAAGGCCCCAGTAACAAAGATCCCCACCCCGCCCCGCCCCACACCTCCCTTCAACTTGCCCCTGGCTGTGGACAGGGAGTCCTTGTGGCCTGTGACCAGAGCCATCTCGGGGCCTGCGTTGGTACCCATGTAGGACCTGTGGGCATGGAGGGAAGGGGCTGGCCTGGAGCCCAGCAGGGCTGTGTCCTGAAGTGGATGGGAAAGGCTCCCCGAGCACACACAGCCAAGGAGTTTGCCCACCAGGGAGCTGCTGTCCTGCCAAGCGGCAACCTTGTTGGCCGATGTCCTTTGGCTCCTTGGGCACCTAGGGAGGAGTGACAGGACCAGAAGGACCAGGAAAGGGGAGGGGGAGCTCGCCTATTCTGCCTGATCCTGCCCCCGGGCCAGAGCATGTGAACTCCACCTGCCACCACCCTTGCTGGGGTACAGAGGGACAACGGTGCTGCCTCATCCCATGCTTGACACTAAACAGTAGCCCCAGAATCAGGCCCGACTTCAGGAAGCAGGGGAGGCAACGGGCATGGGGGAGAGGAGAAGGTAACATCCCTTAGACATCTTGCAGCCCTGAACTGCAAGATGGCCTGCTGGGGGGAGGGCATACGGGAGCTTTGGGATGCCCAAGACCCTCAGAGGCTCTTGCCCACTCGGTCCCCAGGCGCCTCCATCTGTGCCCTGGGTCCATCACGCAGGCACTGAGCAGTTCTGTTCACTGCTGCAGAGGGCCCCTGAGACTTCTAGAATAAGCCACCGACTGCCCCGTGCTCATCATCATTCTGGCTTTACATAAATGATTTGGGTCCTCAGCCCTCGAGGCAGGTACCACTTTTGCCCCCACTTGCGCTGGGGAGGAAACTGAGGCACAGGACAAACCCAGTCTAGCTTGAGATAGGGCTCTGTCACCCAGGCTGGAGTGCTCAGGCTGGAGTGCAGTGGCGCAATCATAGCTCACTGTACCCTCAGACTCCTGGGTTCAGGTGATCCTTCCACCTCAGCCTCCCAAGTAGCTGGGACTACAGGTGCAGATCATCCTCCCACCTCATTTTGTTTTTTGTGCCATCTGGGTCTATGTTGCCCAGGCTGATCCCTCCCCAAGTGCTGGGATTAGAGATGTGAGACACTGTCCCCGGCCACTTGTTTGCAGCTTCAGGGAATCTTTTTCTCTTTTGCTAAAAGGACAGTAGTACAAGCGTGGTGCCAAACGACCACTGGCCTTGGCAGGGGGACATGGTGGGGCAAGGTGGGGACTGGGGCCTGTTGGAACACAGAGGGTGTGACCAGTTAAGGCCTCAGCTTCGAGCCCAGAGTAGCCAGGTCTAGTGACTTGGCAGCAGGAGCCGGAAATGCAGACTTTGGGTTACTTGTCGGTGCCTGATTTAGAGACGTCCACACGGCAGCACAGACAAGCAAGCCCAGCTCTCTACAGCAGGTGTCTGCTCACAGGCAGGGCTGAAGGTGGCCCCCCTAGCAGGTGCCCGGCAGCACAGTGCGGCTGGGAGCCTGAGGTAGCAGCAGGAAAGAAGGGTTCAAGCTGCCGAGGCTGCCTGTGGAACTCTTACCCAGGCAGGGAGGGAAGGGCCCAGGGCTGAAGATCTTGGGTGAGGGTCTAGTGAGGGTCGATCCGGAGGCATGAACTCCCCCAACCCCAAGCAGCTCTCAGCTGCTGTGGGCGAGTCACCTGGAAAGGACCTCCTAGTCCCCCTTCCAGCCCCAGTGCTCTCCCCCTCAGGGGAAGCCCCAGCCCTTAGGCTCCAAGTCCTCTCTCTGTTGGCTTTTCCTGATGACTGGAAAAGACAGCCTGAACCCTCGGCTCCTCCAGCCCTCCGCATCTTTGAGTCACTTGAAGGCCTCATCCGTGTCATACCCAGGCTGGTCAAGGGGACGTGACCGTCAAGACAACAAGGTCTCTGGGGCAGACTGCAAGCCCTGAGTCACCGTGGCCATGTTAGCGAGATGCCATCTAAAGTTCTGGGCAGCTGGCACTCGCCCAAGCCAGAGCAGCTCTGAGATGGAAGCCCACACCTGCTTGGAGGCTGTGCCCTGGCACCCAGCTGCCTCCACTTCCCTGAAGTGACCTCGTGAGGTGGATCAAGAGCACTCAGGCTCCAGGTCCTATTCTCTGCTTTGTCCTGGCTGTGTGAACCTTGGGCAAGTCCCATCCCTGGACAGCTGTGTGGAGGATGGGGGCTGGAGAGAACCCACCTCAGGAGGTTGAGGAGACTCAGCGAACTGCTCTGAGCCTTACCATGGCTTGTACGTAAACTTCATCCTTTTGAGTCGGGGTCTCCCTCTGTCACCCAGACTGGAGTGCAGTGGCATGATCATGGCTCACCCAAACCTCAACCTCCTGGGTTCAAGCGATCCTCCCGCCTCAGCCTCCTGCATAGCTGAGACTACAGGCATGCGCCTCCACACCCAGTTAAGTTTGTAGAGATGATGGCTTGCTATGTTGCCCAGGCTGGTCTCGAACTCCTGGACTCAAGCAGTCCTCCCCTCCTCAGCCTTCCAAAGTACTGAGATAACAGGCTTGAGGACCCAGCCCATACTCTGGGCTCTCACTGACCCACGGGGACACGATCTCATTCTATGGGTTGAGAAACTGAGGCCCCTGACCTGCTCCCCATGGTCTATTGATGCTGATGGGAACCTGGAGAGGGGAGGCCCTGCAGAGCTGAGCTGTGTAGCCAGGGACAGCCCGGGACATGGGTCCCAGCAGCTAGAGGATGGCCAGGCTCTGCCTGAGACCCACGGCCCTGGGGGTGGGACCAGCTGGTTCTAGGCCCCGTTCTGCCTTTGCCTCCCTGTGGGACCTGGACAGCGGGTCCCTGGAGAAGTCTGCTCTCTGCACCATTCACAGGGGTGGTCAAACCCGTGTTAGTCGGAGGCTTTAGGTCCTGGACTGGGCTCTGCAGGCCTGCTCCTCATCCCTCAGAGAGGCCAGGCCTGTAGAACCAAGGAGACCAGAGCCTCTACCTGCAGAGGCCAGCTACCCACAGGGCACAGCACCACCCCTGTCTTGGGCACAGCCCCGTCAGCTCCTTCCAATCCCGAGGGGAAGCCCTCTGCTTCTCTCCAGGCTAGACCCGGCTTACCTCAGTTGCTTGAGTCAGAGGCATTTGGATAACCCAAGTCCAACCACTTCCAACGAGCCAGAGTCAGATGCGGAGGACAGCGTTCCGGCATCAGCAGCAGCCCCGCCCCCACACAGGTGGGATGGCATGACCACAGGTGTCTCAGCAGCTCAGCTGTCACCCCTTCCCCTAACAAGGAGGCCACTGCCAAAATGCATTCACAACAGCTAGGGTTTTATTGGCTTCTCGGCGAACAGCTGAAGACTGTTCGTCTCTTCCCCACAGGGCGCAAGCTGGTGGCAGTGCCATCATGCTCGGTCTGAGGGACAGGGAGGGACAAGGTGGACAGGGCAAGGAAAGGCTGGGTGGCCTCAACTCTCTGGCCTCCCACACCCACCAGGAGTCGGGGGTTGTCTGGTGACACCAGGCCATCGTGCTTGGGCAGAGCCAGTGGCTCCAGGGCCCGGGTCTAAGGCTCCATATTCCACCACTTGAAGGCAAAGGGCACGCGGCGGACGTTGGCGCAGGCGCAGAAGTCTCCGATGTCAGTCAGGTAGCAGTCAAAGTCACGGATGAAGGTGCACTTGAGGCCCAGGGGCTCCAGCAGGAGGCAGACTTTCTCTTCCAGGCAGCAGGTACCCCTGATCTGGGGCCCGAAAGGCTTGGGGATCCCCAGGTTCTTGCCCATCACAATCATCCGCAGCTGTCAAGGAGACATGGGGGGGTGAGAGACCTGGGGGGGGTGAGAGACCTGGGGGGGGTGAGAGACCTGGGGGGGGTGG
>NW_007049333.1:0-436 GCF_000164805.1 Carlito syrichta
ATAGCAAAAACATGGAACTAACCATGCTGCTCATCGAAAGAGAATTGGATAAAAAAAAAAGTACATATACACAGTGGAATATCATGCAGCCATAAAGGACAAAATTATGAACTTTGAAGCAACTTGGATGGACTCAGAGACTATAATACTGAGTGATCTATCACAGAAACAAACTGGATATCACAAGTTCTCACTCATAAGTGGACCTTGAACAACTATTGTAATACTATAAGAGACTGGCAGTACTAGAAAATTGCCAGGGGTATGTGTGTGTGGGGGGGGGCCGGGATTGGCAGTAGTGGGAAACTGGTGGCGGGGGCACACACCTCATCACAGAGTCACCTGCATAATGAACATTCGTATGCTTAACCCTGACCTGTACCCCATATATATTTTTAAAAAGTTGTGGGATGAATAAGAATTTTTTTAAAAGAGA
>NW_007049334.1:0-336 GCF_000164805.1 Carlito syrichta
TGGCTTGCCAGCTGACTTAACAACCTAGCTCCCTAGCTAACCAGCTGACTAGCCAGCTGATTTACTAGCCAGCTACCCAGATAGGCAGCTGGCTAGTCAGCTGACTTAACAAGCTGATAAACTTGCTATCCAGTTCTCTTAACTAGGTGACTTAACAAGTTAGTTTCCTAAATAGCCTACGGAATTAACCACCTGAAATAACTAGCTAGCTACCTAGCTAGCTGTCTATTCAACTAGCCTACTTAACTAGCTGACTTAGCTAGCTAGCCAGGTGAAATAAATACTTAACTTAACTAACTAGCTACTTAGCTAGTCAGCTGACTTAACTAGCTGAAA
>NW_007049335.1:0-335 GCF_000164805.1 Carlito syrichta
TAGGTAATTAAGTAGTTAACTCAGGTGGCAAGCCAGCAGGCAATGTAGGTAGGTAGCTTCATAAGTCAACTGGCTAGCCTTTAGGCTATCTAGCTATGTCAGTTACTTAAGTCAACTGGCTATCCAGCTGTCAAACTAGGTAGATAGTTAGTTAAGTCTGCTGTCTAGCCGGCTGGCTACCTCATTATGTCAGGTAGTTAAATCAACTGGCTAGGCTGCTGGCTAGATAGGTAGCTAGGCAATTAATTCAGGTGTCTAGACAGTTGGTCAGCTAATTAAGTGAGCTACTTCAGTCAGCTGGCTAACCAGCTGGGTAGCTAGTTAAGTCAGAACAA
>NW_007049336.1:0-335 GCF_000164805.1 Carlito syrichta
AGGAGTGTGTACAATACTTACAGTGATATTTACACCACTTAAAATGTTTCTGGAACTCTTGTCTTGAATTTTCCTGGTGCTTTCTTACTTAATGTTAACTGATTGTGTGGCCAATGTGTAGACTTAAAGCATACTGTACTTTATTAAATCTAAGGTGCTGTTTAACAGATTATTTTATGTCCCAGTAAGAAAGAAAAACACTGAAATTTAAAGTGTGACAAGTTACTTATCCATCATTAAAAAAATTTTTACTTGTATTGTAAAAGCCCCTTAGCCTTATTTTGACATACATTGTCTTTACTACATTTCTTTATTGCATACATCAAAAGAAAAAT
>NW_007049337.1:0-370 GCF_000164805.1 Carlito syrichta
GAGGGGTGTTGTGGTTTGGCGCACGCGGGCTTTTCGGAGGACAAAGAAGAAGGCTTATATGAGATGATTGCTATTTTTTAAATGGCTCCCAACATTAAAATATTAATTTCCTTCTTAATACAAAGACAGACACTAAGTTATTTTATATAGCCAAGCATATGTTAAAGTTGTACACACATTTACTATATTGCTGTTATAACTTCTGCCATGAAAGTTTAGTTACGAAAGTTTTTCAATTTTTAAGATTCAGTCTATGGCTGTGGTTATTATTTATCCTCTCCAATGGGTCCCCTATCTCTCCTTCCATACATCATCTTTGTTCTTCAGCCTTTACACCTTCTAGTTTCTCTTTAGCCTGTTTCTGGTCACC
>NW_007049338.1:0-334 GCF_000164805.1 Carlito syrichta
AGGAATGGAAAAGAATGGATTGTAAGGGAGAGGGTTAGAATGGAATGGAAAGGAAAGGAAAGGAATGGAATGGTAGTGAATGGAATGGAATGCAAAGGAGCGGAATGGAAAGAGAGAAATAGAATCGAGAGGAATGGAATAGAATGAAGATGAATGGAATGGAATTGCATCGATAAAATAGAATGGAGAGGAATGGAACAGAATCTAACAGTATTGCATGCAATGGAATGGACAGAAATGGAATGTTATGGAATGGAATGGAATGGCGAGGCAGGGAATAGAATGGAATGGAATGGAGAGAATGGGCATGAAATGGTGAGGAATGAAAAGGAAA
>NW_007049339.1:0-835 GCF_000164805.1 Carlito syrichta
GCTTACTCTCCATCTGACTAATTAAGTCAGCTCACCAGTTGGCTTGCTTAACAGTTGACTAGTTAAGGCAGCTCACCTGTCGCCTCAACCGCTAGTCGACTAGTTGTCAGCTCACTGGTCGGCTGACTAGGTAAGTACTCTGACCTGTTGGCTCACTTGCCAATCGACTGAAGTCAGCTGACCAGTCAGTTCATTCGCCAGTCAAATAGTTAAGTTAGCTGACCAGTCGGCTGATTCATCATTTGTCGGATCACTCTCCGGACAATTAATTAAATCAGCTCACACGCTGGCTGACTAGTTAAGTCAGCTAACCGGTTGGCTGCTTAGCTGCCAACTAGTTAAGTCAGCTAAACAATCGGCCGAATAGACAACCAAATTGTCAGCTGATAAGGTAACTCACCTAACAAGTTAGTCACCAACAAGTGAGAGCTAGTCACCAACAAGTTAGGCCATCTAAATAATTGGCCTACTAATTGCCTGATTAGTTACATCAGCACAACAGCCATCAAAATATTTAACAGAGCTGACTAGAGGGCCAACTAGTCAGTCAACTATCTAACCCAGCTAACTAGTCTGCCGAGTAATTGTCCAACTTGTTAAGCCAGCTAACAAATCAGTCATGTAGTCAGTCAATGTGTTAAAACAGATAACTATTCTGCCAACTTGTCAACCAAGTTAAGTCACCTAGCAAACTCGTTAAATAACTAGTTAAGCCAACGAGTTAACTAGTTCATCAACTAGTTAATACAGGTAGCTATCTCATTAACCAACTCGTAAGTCAGCTAGCTAACTTGTTATCCAACTAGATAAGTCAGCTAGCTAAGTCAACTATCTA
>NW_007049340.1:0-334 GCF_000164805.1 Carlito syrichta
AAACCCAAGCCCTAGTCGCTGCCCTGCAGCCGGCACAACAGGGGCCTCAGAGCCCCCGTCTCAGGAAACAGTCCGAGACCCGAACACCTCCGGGAGCCAGCTTCAGGTGTGGCCAGGAAGGCCACTGGGCCAAGAAATGCCCCAACCCCAGGCCACCGGCTCGACCTTGCCGGGTCTGCAGACAAAAGGGACAGTGGAAGTTTGAGTGACCCCTGGGGGAGAACCGTCCCCCGGCGACAGAGTTTCGCGGGGGGCCTGCTGCCCCAACGGGCCCCTCACCAGAGCTCCTGGGCCCCCTGGACGACTGGAGCTGCCTGGACTCGAGCACCGCAAT
>NW_007049341.1:0-334 GCF_000164805.1 Carlito syrichta
CTACTTGGGGATCTGACTGTGAATCTATTTAGAGATCTGTCTGTGCATCTTCCCAGGGATCTGTCCCTGCATCTTTTCAAGGATCTGTCCTGGCATCTTCCCAGGAATCTGTCCATGCATCTGCCCAGGAACCTGTCCTGGCATCTTCCCAGGGACCTGTCCGTGCATCTTCCCAGGGATGTGTCCATGCATCTTCCCAGGGACCTATCCTGGCATCTTCCCAGCGACCTGTTCGTGCATCTTCCCAGGAAACTGTCCATGCATCTTCCCAGGGATCTGTCCCTGCATCTTCCCAGGGATCTGTCCTGGCATCTTCCCAGGGATCTGTCCTGGC
>NW_007049342.1:0-503 GCF_000164805.1 Carlito syrichta
AGTTAGGGTCAGTTGCCCCTGGCCTGCTGTGAAGGACAGTTCAGATCACCTTCAGTTCATCACTCAAATCTGGCCTGTGTCTGTTTTTCAAGTTTATTTTTCCCGTTTCGGTGTTGTTACCTTGAATCGCCAGCAGGTGGTGCTATCTCAGCTGCTCGCCCCAGAGTGGGTGGAGCCGGAAGGAGCTGGGCAGAGGCCGGAGATGGGAGCCTGCCTTGGCACACCGGAGGAGACCCACTGCAGGATGTCAAGGTGGCAGCAGAGGTGGCAGCGATCCTAGCAGCTCTTGCCTGCAGAGGCTTCAAGGACTGAAGTCATGGATCGCCTCAGGCACGGGTAGCGCAACGCACTGTGGCCGCCACAGAGGCCACGGCGCCCCGGCAGCTGCTGTGTCTGCGGCTGCAGTGGCTGTCCAGACGCTGTGATGCCCCAGCGGTGGCCACGGCCGAGCTCTGTGTGAAGAGCAGGCTGCTGATGTTGGGATCCGCAGCCTCCGGGGAGAG
>NW_007049343.1:0-490 GCF_000164805.1 Carlito syrichta
GGGTTTTGTTGTCCGAAAGGACAGAGGGATTATCTGCCCGCTGGGTTTCAGGGCCTCCTTTCTGGTCTTTCCCAAAGCTGTTGACAGACCTGCCTCTCTGGGGAACTGAGGGATGGTTTTCTTGCTTCCCTTGACCTCCATGGAGAAAAACCCATCACCGGCTAGTTGAGCAATCCAGGCGGGTCCCAGAAGATGGCATTGAGTCATCTGGGCCCTCACGGCCCTGACAGCCATGAACGCATCCAGCCGGTAATTAGTTCTTACAGGAAAGGGCTAGATCTGTCATTTTCCTCCGGAAGCACAGGGTGGGGATTGCTGGCTGCCCCTCCTTGAAGCCAGAGAAAGGCCGGATCCCCATCCTGGGGCCCTTAGGGTTGTGGATTAGAAATGGGAAGACATCCATCCGTCCACTCAGGAATCCCACTTCTGGGAACTTATCCCAGGGAAACGATCCAGCAGGAAAACAAAGCTGTGCACAAAACATGTCCCC
>NW_007049344.1:0-373 GCF_000164805.1 Carlito syrichta
GCTAGACAGTTGACTTAACAATTGAATTTACTAGCTGACTTAACCAGTTAGCTGGCTGGCTAGCCAGCTGATTCAATTAGCTGAAATAACTAGAGAGAAAGCTGAATAGCCAGCTGACTTAACTAGCTGACATGACTAGCTAGCAAGGTGGCTCACCAGCTGACAAAAATAGCTAGTTACCTACGTATCCCACTGGCTTGCCAGCTGACTTAACTACCTAGCTAACCAGCTGACAAGCTAGCTGACATAACAAGGTGAATTAGCTAGCTAGCTAGCTGGGTAGCCATCTGAATTAACAAGCTAGCAACCCAGCAAGGCAGCTGGATAGCCAGCTGACTTAACTAGCTAGCAAGCTGACTTAACTAGCTGACTT
>NW_007049345.1:0-333 GCF_000164805.1 Carlito syrichta
ATCACGGTCTACTTATGAGTGAGAACATGTGGCACTCTACAAAAAAGACATCTTTTAACCTCTGTACAGAAGTGAAGAAGATCCTGTTCTCACAATTCCACATTCTGCTTGAAGGGTATTTCTATATTTTGTTTGTTTGTTTGTTTGTTTGTTTTCTTTTGTGCCCCTTCACTAACCAGTGCCTATCTAGGAAAGCTCATCTGAGTCAATACATTAACACTTGGTAGAATTTTAAGAGAGCTCTAGAAGTGTTCATTGTACAACTCACACATTTACCGATGAGAGCACATACACACATATTCACAGTAGTCTATGAGCATGAAGTTTTATAAC
>NW_007049346.1:0-431 GCF_000164805.1 Carlito syrichta
CTGAAAATACAGCTATCTATTCTAAAATTATAATATGGGGAAAAGTTAAGTAATTGTATGAACTTAGCAGCCATTGCTCATTAAAAATAAAACTAAATAAAGACAATTAAATATTGCAACTCCTAACCAAAATAAATAGATAAACACTATCCTAAAAGACGTGACACTAAAATATTTTCAGTTAAATTGAGAACTAGACAGGAATATTTCCCACTACTATTACTAGCCTTGAAGACTTTGGTAGATATGGGTAAGGTATAATGTAATTGCATAAGCATTGAAAAAGAAAAGAGCAAACTATCTCCTGTTGCAGGTGATTTATTGTATGCCTAGCAAAATGAAGTGATTCTACCTAAAGAGGAACTAGAAGAATAGCAAGCCAGGCTCGGTGGCTCAGCCTGTAATCCCGCGCCTTTGGGAGGCTGAGGTGA
>NW_007049346.1:2040-2884 GCF_000164805.1 Carlito syrichta
TAGGTAAAATTCCTATTGTGCACCCTTAGAACATCAGCAACATGAGAACAGGGTATCTGAAAGCCCATCTTGTGCCCTGCTTTACCCAGTGTTGAGAGCTACTTGGCATACATAGCAGGCTTTTGAGACATACTCACTGTGAGAATAAAAGGATGAATGAATGATCAAAAGGAATGATCAAAAGAAAAGTGGAAACTTTCCTATTTTACAAATTGGAACTTTACAGCTTGGCAAGACATATAAATTGTCCATGATTAAATAGCCAAGGTTTGGTCAAGTTCAGAGTCAATATCAGTTCTGTCTAACTCCAATTCCTGTGCAGTTTCCCCTATGCATGCTGCCTTCCACTCTACTTGATTGCTGCCTGTGTCTCGACTTTTCAGATCCTATCCACCTAGGACAGGAAGAATAGGCCCTATATACTGTTTTTAGGGAATCCAATCCCACTTAATGATGTTAGGATAGATATTTGTAAGCGTATTTTGTTATGTTGGCTCCTGGTTTACTCTGCATAGTTGGGGAGCATGTGATGATTGATATGGTTTATAAATGCATTTGAATTGCTATATAATTGCATTGATTTCTTGAAAAAATCTTATTAAATCAAAACAAAGAATATTATATCCTTTGAAATGAACCTATCTTATTGTAATAGAAATATAGTAATGAACGGTGACTTGGGGAAAAAAACACTCTTTAATTATTGTGGTACTTATACTTACAAAGAATGTCTTTGTAAGTATAAAATATGTCTTGAAAGCAAATTTTTATTTTTTAAATTAATTAATTGATATTTTTCTTGAGACAGGGTCTTGCTCTGTCACCCAGGCTGGGATGTATTGAC
>NW_007049347.1:0-332 GCF_000164805.1 Carlito syrichta
AATGGAATGGAATGAAAAGGAGAGGATAGGAAAGGAGCGGTAAGGAATGAAATTTAATGGAATATAATAGAGAGGAATTGAATAGAGAGGATAGGAATGGAGAGGAATAGAATGGAGTGGAACGGAGGGGAACTGAGAGGAATGGATTGGAGAGGAAAGGAGAGGCATTGAATGGAATGGGGAGGAATAGAATGCGAAGGAATAGAATGAAGTGTAATGGAGAGTAATGGAATGGAATGGGATGGAGTGGAATGGAATGGAATGGAGAGGAATGGAATGGAATGGAGAGGAATGGGATGGAATGGAATGAAATTGAATGGAATGGAATGAAG
>NW_007049348.1:0-347 GCF_000164805.1 Carlito syrichta
GGGTGAGAAAAGTCCTCAAAGGAAAGCATTTTGCCAATGTGGAAAAGGTAAAGCAAAAACAAACAAACAAAAAAACCCGGCAGAAACACGAAAAGGTCTCAAAACTGACAAGTTCAAAAACTATT
The DNA here is from genome assembly GCF_000164805.1 of Carlito syrichta. Classification (NCBI taxonomy): domain Eukaryota; kingdom Metazoa; phylum Chordata; class Mammalia; order Primates; family Tarsiidae; genus Carlito; species Carlito syrichta. Next base: position 126 of record NW_007049348.1, read on the forward strand.
TTGAGCAGTGGCAAAAAGCATCCTAATAGGGGTACTGCATCACATGGAGAGTACTTCGAAGGCGACTGAAGTTTGAACATGTGAGAATAAATACACCAATTTCGATCCATAAATTCCTTTTGGGGGGGTACCCCATGTGCATTTACACACACACACACACACACACACACACACACACACACACACATATATTTACATATATATAATTTGAGATATGCATCA
>NW_007049349.1:0-331 GCF_000164805.1 Carlito syrichta
AGCAGAATGGAAAGCAATGAAATGGTATGGAGTTGATGGACATGAACGGAATGGAATGGAATGAGAAGGAATGAAGAGGATTGAAATGGAATTGAACGGAATGGAATGGAATAGAAAGAAGGGAATGGAATGGAATGGAATTGAAAGAAATTAATGGAATGGAATGGAATGCAGAGGAATGGAATGGAATAGAGTAGAATGGAGAAAAATATAATGGAATGGAATTGAATGATTGGAGAGAAATGGAATGGAATGGATTGGATATGGAATGGAGTGTAGAGGAAAGTAAAGGAATGGAATGGAGATGAATTGTATGGAATGGGATGGAATG
>NW_007049350.1:0-331 GCF_000164805.1 Carlito syrichta
TCAAAAAAAAAAAAAAAAAAAAAGACTACAATACTTGCAAGCTACAAATGGGAATAGAAATCCAAAGAAACTTAAGTACTATAGTTTAGTTAGCACTAGAAATAGGAACCTATTGGCGAAACCTCATCTCTACAATAAATAAAAAAATTAGCTGGGCATGGTGGTGCGTGCCTACAGTTCCAGCTACTTGGAAGGCTGAAGTGGAACTGGAAGGCTGAAGTGGAAGGATTGCCTGAACCCAGCAGGTTGAGGTACTGTGGTAGCCACGAGAGTGCCACTGCACTCCAGCCTGGGCAACAGAGTGAGACTCCAACTCAAAAAATAAAAATAA
>NW_007049351.1:0-407 GCF_000164805.1 Carlito syrichta
GTCTTTTGTACATTTATTTTGTATCCTGAGAGTTTGCCAAAGGCCTTTATCAATGTAAGGAGGCTTCTGACAGATTCTCTTGGTTTTCAAGGTACATAATCATGTCATCTGCATAGAGAGATAACTTGACTTCCTCTTTTTTTCAATTTGAATACCTCTGATTGCCTCCTCCTTTCTGATTGCTCTAGCCAGGACTTCCAATACTATGTTGAACAGGAGGGGTGACAGTGGGCATTCTTGTCTAGTTTCAATTTTCATGGAAATTGGTTCCAATTTTTGTCCATTTAGGAGTATGCTGGCTGTAGGATTCTCGTAGATGGCTTTTACTATTTTGAGGTATGTTCCCTGTATGCCTAGATGTTCAAGGGTTTTTAACAAGAAGCGGTGCTGGATTTTATCAAAAGCTT
>NW_007049352.1:0-331 GCF_000164805.1 Carlito syrichta
CCACCCCGACTGCTTCGTGTGCGCCGTCTGCCGGTGAGTCGCCCCTCCCCGCCCACCTCCGCCCCCTTGTCCACCCCAAGCCTTCCCCGGGACCAGGCGCAGAGAGGTCGTGCAGCGTGTCCAGGCCGCACAGCACGTCGGGGCAGGACTGGCGTTGATCGCCCCGGAGCCCTCTCTGAGTCTCCCCCTGCCCCTCTCTGAGCCCAGCCCTCACCTCCCCTTCCTCTCCGCCCCTCCTCCCTGCGGGTGTGGGGTCACCTCTGCCCTGTCTCCCCTCGCTTAGGGCTCTTCACCCCTGCGTCGTGGGGCGTCTCCATGGCTGGCCCTGGGG
>NW_007049353.1:0-345 GCF_000164805.1 Carlito syrichta
ACTCATAGGAACCTTAACTGAGTTACAGGAATCTGTTTTGACTTTTATCCACAAGCACCTTCTGAACCAGCTCCAAAGTCTTTAGGTTTAAGCTTTCCAGTCCAGAAACCCCCTAGTTTATTTCCTATGTTAACTCATATGCACCACTTGCTTAATAACAGTTGGCTTCAATTAGCATCAGATTGTTGGTTTTGTTTAAAATCAAAACTTCCATATTGCATAGGGATAGGAATTGAAAATCTTATCCCAAGTAATACAGTTAAAACAACTTGTTTTTTTTTTTTGAGTCAGAGTCTCACTCTGTCACCCAGACTGGAGTGCAGTGGCCGCTCCTGGCCACCGCAG
>NW_007049354.1:0-437 GCF_000164805.1 Carlito syrichta
CAACTAGTTAAGTCTGTTGACCAGTTGGCTCACTCACCGGCCAACTAGTTTATTCAGCTGCCCAGTTGACTAACTCATCTTCTGACTAGTTAAGTCAGCTAAGCAGTCGGCCGACTAGCCAGCCAACTAGTTATTTCGGCTAACCAAATGGTCGACTAGGCTGCCAACTTGTCAGCTGAGAAATTAGCTCTGTTAACTAGGAGGCCCAATAGTTAGACCACCCAACTAGTCGGCCAAATATTTGGCCGACTAGTTAGGTCAGGAAACCAGCCAGCCTACTAGTTAATCATACTAACTAGTGGACCAACTCATCAGTCAAATCGTTGGCCCAGCTTACTAGTCAGTTGACTAGTGGGCCACCTTGTTAAGCCAGATAATAAGTTGGCTGAGTAGTCAGGTAACGTGTTAAACCTGCTAAATATTCAGGCGACTTGTCA
>NW_007049355.1:0-394 GCF_000164805.1 Carlito syrichta
TGACTTAGTTATCTAGCTGATTAGCTAGCTGATGACCTAGCTGACTTAATGAGATAGCTGTCTATCAAGCTCACTAGCTAACTGACTAGCTAGCCACCTACCTGTCTATCTAGCCACCTACTAGATCAGTCTGCTAACGAACTGGTTTAACTAGCTGAATTAACTGGATAGTCATCTGTCTAGAAGCTGGCTTAACTAGCTATCCACCTAGCTAACCAGCTGACTGCCAGCTATCTTAACTCACTGACTTAACTAGCTATCTACTTAGCTAACCAGTTGTCTAGCCACTTGAACTAACTAACTGACTTAACCTGCTAGCCAGCTGGCTAGCCACCTCACTCAACTAGGTGACTTAACTAGCTGACATCACTAGCTAAACCTTTGGCTAGCCAGC
>NW_007049356.1:0-329 GCF_000164805.1 Carlito syrichta
CTAGACAGCTGAATTAACTAGGTGGTTTAACTAGCTAGCCAGCTGACTACATAGTTGACTTTAATAGCTAGCTACCTGGCTAGCCAGCAGACTTAACCAGCTGACTTAACTAGCTTGCTAGATGACATAACAAGCTGACTTAACTAGCTAGCAGACTAGCTAGCAAGCTGACTTAACTAGATGAAATAATTAGCTAGCCAGCTGCTAGCCATCAGATTTAACTAGCTTTTAACTAGCTAGTCAGGTGATTATCCAGCTGACTTTATGGACTGACTTAACCAGCTAGCCAGCTGATTAGCCACCTGACTTAACTAGGTGACAACTAGCTA
>NW_007049357.1:0-701 GCF_000164805.1 Carlito syrichta
GTTCTGCTCGAGTGCGGGCACATGGTCACCTGCACCAAGTGCGGCAAGCGCATGAGTGAGTGTCCCATCTGCCGGCAGTACGTGGTGCGAGCCGTGCACGTGTTCAAGTCCTGAAACCGAGGCTCCCCATCGGGACATTCGCCCCTGAACCTGATCCCAAACGTTTCAGTGCACAGAAGGGATGGAAAGCTTACTGTTCCAAGGCTGACGCTATTTTTAAAAATTATTTTCAATACTAACAGGGGACAGAAAGTTTCCTCCTAAGTTGTGGAAACACTGCTTCATGCCATGAGCCCGTCTGCGTGCGGACACATGACTTTCCAGGTTCAGGTGGGCTTTGTCACAAGTCCCGTGAACATTAGTTGTTAGTCAGACTGTGTGTGACATGGGGGCAGCTACTGCTGTCTTTGGAGGACATTTAGCCTGTTCTGTTTGCCCTCATCTTATTTTTAACTACTCGGATGTTTGGAACTTCTGTTCTCTCTGGATGAGCCGACGTGGAACATGCTGAGCAGTGGCCCCTCTGAATGTTCACTTTATTAGTCATGTATATTTTAAATGCTAATATTTGATGAATGTAAGTTTTCCACATTGTTGCTATTTCTGCATTTAAACGTAATTGGGAACTGACATTCTATAGTCAACTGCCAGGGCCTTAGACTAAACATGTCCATTTTTGTTCAGGTACAGCTTTTTATAGC
>NW_007049358.1:0-418 GCF_000164805.1 Carlito syrichta
GTTGTCACTGGGGTCTCAGTCAGTGTGGCTGGAGTGCGGTGGCATGATTGTGGCTCCCGGGCCCTCGACCTGAGGGGCTCAGCCAATCTTCCCTCTTCAGCCCCTGAGCATCCGGGACTCCAGTGGCCTGACTTGATTTTGGGGTCCTCTCGCTGATTTGAGTTCTGGCCATGTTACCTGGGCTGGTCTGCAACCCCGGGGCTCAGGCAGCTTCCTGCCTTGGCCTCCCAGAGTCTGGGGTTGATGGCCTTGAGCCATGGTACACAGCCTGGACTCACACGTTCTGTTGGCAGAGTGACCCAAAAGGACACCCCGGGATGGAGGCCACCACATAACTTGGGCTCAGACCCTGGACACCACCCTACACAAATTGAGTGTTTGTGTACCAGGGAGTGACGAGGTCTCACTACGTGACCCA
>NW_007049359.1:0-328 GCF_000164805.1 Carlito syrichta
CAATGGAATGGAAAGGAATGGAGAGGGTTGGAGGGGAATGGAGTGGAATGGAGTGAACGGAATAAAATGGAATGGAAGAGAATGCAATGGAGTGGAGTGGAGAAGAATGGAATGGAGTGGAATGGAATGGGATAGAATGGAATGGAGAGGAACAGAATGCAATGCATTGGAATGGGAAATAATGGAGAGAAATGGAATGGAATGGGATGGAATGGAGAGAAATGGAATGAAATGGCGAGAAATGAAACGGAATGGAATGAAATGGAAGGGAATTGAGAGGAAGGAATGGAGAGGATTGTAATGGAGAAGAAAGGAAAGGAGAGGAATG
>NW_007049360.1:0-327 GCF_000164805.1 Carlito syrichta
CATTCCATTCCATTGCATTCCATTCCATTCCATTCCTCTCCATTCCATTCCTTTACAATCCTCCCATTCCTCTCCATTCCATTCCATTCCATTCCATTCCATTCCTTTCCATTCCTTTCCCCTCCATTCCAATCCTCTCCGTTCCTTTACATTCCATTCCTTGACATTCAGTTTCATTACAATCCTTTCCATTCCACTCCACTCCATTTCATTCCACTCCATTCAATTCCATTATTCCTTTCCATTCCATTCCATTCCTTAACATTCCATTCTATTCCATTCCATTCCTTTACATTCCATTTCTTTCTATTCTATTCCACTCCTCTC
>NW_007049361.1:0-333 GCF_000164805.1 Carlito syrichta
GGAATGGAGTGGAATGGAATGGAGTAGAGTGTAACCAAAACGAATGGAATGGAATGAAATGGAATGAATGGGACGGAATGGAGAGGAATGGAATGGAATGGAATGGAAAGGAGATGAATGGAATGTAACGGAATGGAATTGAGTGGAATAGAATGGAATGGAAAGGAATGAGTGGAGGAGAGTGGAGCAGAATGGAAATGAAAGCAATATAATAGATTGGAGAGGTTTGGAATGGAAAGGAATAGAATAGAATGGAGATGAATGGAATGGAATTTACTGGAGTGGAAAGGAATTTAATGGGAAGGAATGGTATAGAATGCACAGGAATGGAAT
>NW_007049362.1:0-822 GCF_000164805.1 Carlito syrichta
AGCACGCCTGGCTTGCATAGAGGTTGGTATCTAATTTTCTAATTTTCTCAAAAATCAATTCTGGCTCTGCCTCTCCTCCCCAAAAGATACCAAGAGCCAATGGTGGTGGACTCGGAGAATCCACGGGAGGAGCCGGGCCCCTACTCCCTCACCCGGTTAATGCTCACCATCCCTTCTGTCTTTGAACAGAAAGGGAGGAGATGTTGGGAGCCATTTTAAAAATAGCAATCATCTCATATAAGCCTTCTTCTTTGTCCTCCAAAAAGCCCGCGCGCGCCAAGCCACAACACCCCTCCCACCTCCTCTCCTCATACCACCACTACTCTTCCTCCTATCATAAGCCGCCACACGCCCTATTTCAGCCCGCCCCTCTTTGCTATGTATATAAGCAATCGCCTAACAATAAAATTTAGAGGCTTGATCAGAACACTGTCTTGCCTCCATTCTGCGTGTCTCCTGTCTCTTTCTCTCTTGGTCTCTCTCTCTCTTTTCACCAGCAGCAGGTAGTCCTCCTCGTGCCCACGTTTTACTTGTCCCGCTGGTCGGGACAGTTCATTGTAAGGAACAAAGGTCCTCCAACCACCAAAGAGTCAGAGGGACACTTTTAGTTCAAAAGGATTTGCAAATATGATTCTGGGTTTTTTTTTTTGGTTTTTTTTTGGAGTTGGCATCTCACTCTGTCATGCCGGCTGGAGTGCCATGGCACACTCACAGCCATCCCAGCATCGACCTGCTGGGATCTAGCAATCCTACTGCCCCAGCCTTCCAAATAGCTGGAACTACAAGTGAGTGCTACCACGCCTGGCTAATTTTTTATTTACT
>NW_007049363.1:0-3500 GCF_000164805.1 Carlito syrichta
CACACACACACACACACACACAGAGAGAGAGAGAGAGAGAGAGAGAGAGAGAGAGACCCATGGCCTGTTCCTTTACAGCAGTGGTTCTTTTGTGGAAGACAATTTTTCTATGGATGGTAAAGTGGAGGGGAGGGGTCATCAGGCATTAGATTATCATAAGGGGTGGGTAACCTAGATCCCTCGCATGTGCAGTTAACAATAGGGTTTGCGCTCCTATGAGAATCTAATGCCATGGCTGGTCTGATGAGAGGCAGAGCTCTGTTCGCCTGCCACTCATCTCTTGCTGTGTGACCTGGTTTTTAACAGTCTATGGATGGGTACTGGTCTGCAGCCCAAGAACTGGGGATCTCTGCTTTACAGAACATCAGAAGGTAGGTAGTCTAAGGCAGAGGACTTCAAATTTAACCAACTGTAAAATCAAGGAGGAAGATTGTTTAAAATGCATCTTACTTTCTCTGTGAACACACAAATGTGCAGCAAGGCAAAATATGATACTAAGAGAGTAAGACACAGAACAGTGGGTATAGTCTGCAACATTTTCTCAAAGATGGGGTGGAGTGTGAATAAATATATATGCTTCCATTTGTCATATTTGTATAAACTCTAGCAGGAATAATTTTTCATCTTAGAATATAGCTGTTTATGTACATATAGCTATTTACATGCTTATTTTCTTCACTTGTGTGGTTTATTACCCTTATTTTTACAACCAGTAATCCTTCCAGATCTCTCTGTGGGACCTGGCAAGGTGCTCAAGCTTTAGACTCTGCTCCAGGAGTGTATGGTCTGCACTGAGACAGCGCCCTTGGCAGCCCAGGAGGTCAAGGTGTCCTGGGGTGGTCGCTGAAGGAGGCAGATCCTTTTCTGTCCCCTCTGCCTTTCCCTCACTTATCTGTGCCATCTTCCAGATATAGGAGGTACTGTTAGGGCTCAGAAGGGGTGCTTTAGGGGTCTTAGGGAGGTGCCCACAGACTTCTCCACTTCTACTCAATTTTGCTTCTCAATAAAGCTAGGAAAAGACCTACCAAAAACATTTCAATCTCTCCTCTGATACCTATCTGCCAGTCAACTTTACTCTCTGTATCTCCCTTTTAGGGAATTTTGACACTTAAACCCACACACGGGGTTGACCAGAAGTCCCGGATAGCTCTGAGCTTCACACCTGTTCCTCATTGGCATGCAATTTTTTCCATGGGAGCAACTGGGATTTGGCACTGATATGGGAGTCACTTGACGTGGGCTCACATTGAGTTCAGCGCTCTGGCACACAGATGGATCAACAACCACCTTGGGTATGAATTTGTGTGAATCTGTGTTCATTTGCCAGTGTCACCTGTGGTTGACAGTCTGCAGTGTGGCCATGGATGGTGACAAGAATTCTTTTGCTTGTGCACCTCCTGACGCTGGCCTTCGGTATGGTCATCAACAGCAGGGCTGCCAGCTCTGCACCACTTATCAGTAACTCCTCCAAAGGGAGCCATGCCTCTCTCCTCCAAGTATTTTTGACATGATTTCCCTGCAATCTCATTGGATCTTTCTAGCGCATGTACTCTTTTGCCTCCACTGGATGTATCACATTTCTGGTTTTCTGGTTTTGTCTTTGGCTCTACCAGATGAGGAGTGGATTTTTATTTTTATTTTTGAATTGGGGGTCTCACTCTGTCACCCAGGATGGAGTGCAGTGGTATGATCACAATGATCATAACAGATGGCAGCCTTGATCTCCTGGTCTCAGGTTATCCTTCCATCTCAGCATCCTGAGTAGCTGGGACTACAGGTATGTGCCACCATGCCTGGGCAAGTTAATTTATTTATTGATTTTTATAGAGATAAGGTTTTGCTATGTTGTCCAGACTGGTCTCGAACTCCTGGGCTCAAGCAATCTGCCCACTTTGGCCTCCAAAAATGCTGGAATTACAGAAATGAGCCTCCACGCTCAGCATGGATATTCTTTTCACAATGAGACTGTTTTTCTAATGCTGCTCACAGAGCCCTCATCTGTGTTTCTTGGTGGTGCTGATGTGTAAAGGCCAACACTGAAATATATATTCTATAAAGAGATTATAGCCTTAATATGTCAAAAGACAACATGGTGAGAAGAGGTTTTATCCTATCTTTATGCTATAAAATTCCAAACAAAAACAAATTACTCTTCTCATTATCCTGCATACTCTGGGCAAGACTTACATATGAGGTCATCATAGCTGAAGTACCATACTAAGCACTGGGAAAGTCTCTGGGAGTTGTGGTCACAGCTGTGTGCCACCATGCCTGGGTAAGTTATTTATTTATTTATTTTTGTAGAGATGAGGTTTTACTCTGCTGTCCACGAATGATGAGTGTCATGGTGATGAGGTAACCAGCATGAAATAAATTCCATTAAAGAGCTAGGAGGCATAAAAACAAGCCAAAAAGTTTTTCCAAGAGTCAAGGTTTTTAGCCGGGCATGGTAGTGCACACCTGTAGTTCCAGGTACTTGGAAGGCTGAGGCAGAAGGATCACCGGAGCCCAGCAGGTTGAGGCTGCAGTGGCCGGGAGCGTGCCACTGCACTCCAGTCTGGGTGACAGAGTAATACGCCAACTCAAAAAAAAAAAAAAAGAGTAAAGGCTCTGTGAGGATTATAGCCCTTGTGTTACCTTTTTTCTCATAGGGGAAGAAATAAAATTTGCCAGGAGCTACATATTTGTTTAGTAAAGAACGTGAAGAGATGGTTCTTGCACATCACAAACAATCTTCACATCTACTAGTTGTAGTAAAAACAAGGCCTAAAATTCCTTTCTCTACCTATTATTATTCTAATGCTTCAGCACTAAAAACTTGGCCTTATAAAACATCAATATGACTGTGGTCATGGTGTAAATGGCATGCATATTTTTATGTGCTTCTCCATAGGCTTCATATCATTTAAGAATGCTTATTATTCCATGATGACTGATGCATTACTATTAGCAAATGAATTTTTTCTCCCTTTTCAGTGGAAAGAAGTGCAAGAGGAAAAATAAAATAAATTGGGTAAAGCATACAAAATATGTAAAAAGATGAAACAAGTCGTCTATAAAGAGTAATTGCAATAAATGTTAATGGGTTACACTTGTCTTTTATTTGGTTGTTTTCCACATCTTTGTCCCCACACCATTGATTCAAGTTCATGATTTTTCCAATTCTATCCAATGTCTCCCTCACTTTTAAGGCAACCATACTTTATAATCTATCTTTGACTGTTTTGCTCCATGTATCTATTTTTCTGCCCACACATGTACAGCCTACTCTCACAATTGCTATAGTTTAAGTCTTGATAACTGCCTTAAATGCCCTCTATCTGTTTCATGTTTAAGAGTGCCTTGGCTGTTTTTTGACTTTAACTGTCACAGTTTACATAATTTTATCTTGAATATATGTTAAAAAGTTAATGTAGCTGTAGTTATTTTTAATGTTTTGTCTTAAAATTTTTTTTTATTTTAAAAGATGTGGGGTACAATTCCAAGTTAGGTATACAAAA
>NW_007049364.1:0-326 GCF_000164805.1 Carlito syrichta
ACACAAAACAAAAACCTCACGCTAGGCCCATGTCAAGTGGCAACAGCAGCATGTGGGGAGCACATCCCTTTTGCTTGGCACAGAGAACACTTCGGCATCTCTGCAGGCTCCCTTGGGCCACCAGGGACCCCAAAAAGTGAGGGTCCCAGCTGCCCCCCACACATTCTCAGCAGAAGAGCTCCGGAGAGCAGCATCAGCACCAGGGCAGGAGTCTTCTTGGTTGGGGGCACTCCCCACTTCAACCCTTCAGAGCAGAAACACAGGTGCACATCAGGCACACACTTGCATGCACGCACTGACAAGCACTGATGCACACGCTAACACAC
>NW_007049365.1:0-411 GCF_000164805.1 Carlito syrichta
CATAGTATTGGAAGTCCTAGCTAGAGCAATCAGACAAGAGAAGGAAATCAGGAGTATCCAAATAGGAAAAGAGGAAGTTAAGTTATCCCTCTTTGCAGAAAACATGATTCTATACCTTGAAAACCCAAGGGAATCTGTCAAAAACATCCTTGCATTGATAATAAAATAAATGTGCAAAAGTCAGTCACATTCCTATACACTAACAATAAACAAACAGAAACCCAAATTAAAAAACACAATCCCATTCACAATAGCCGCAAAAAATAAAAATGAAATACCTTGGCATCTTCCTTACCAGAGAAGTCAAAGACCTTTATAATGAAAACTACAAAACGCTGCTCAAAGAAATCAAAGATGACACAAACAAATGGAAAAATATTCCATGCTCATGAATTGGAAGAATCAACATTG
>NW_007049366.1:0-426 GCF_000164805.1 Carlito syrichta
CAGACACAGGGACACACACAAAACAGAGAAGGGCTATTCACTAGGGCATTGAAAGGAATGAGGGCCTGTCTTTGGGACTCCAATCACAGAAAAGGTCAGGTCACTGGGGCACCCATTACAGAGGAGGACCAGCCATTTAGGCACAAATCATAGAAAAGGGCAGAGACTGGGACACACATCAAAGAAGTCTCCTCATGGGAGCACCCATCAAAGAGGAGAACCTGTCATCAGAAAGGAGAAACTGTCACTGAAGCATGTATCACAGACATTCACTGAGGCACACATCACAGAGAACGGTCAGTCACTAGGGCAACCATTAGGATGGGCTTATCACACGGGTTCTAATCACAGAGGAGTTCCAGTAAGTGGGAACCCACCAGAGTGGATGCCTAGTAACTGTGGAATCCGTAACACAGGTATAGAAGT
>NW_007049367.1:0-326 GCF_000164805.1 Carlito syrichta
ATCCTAGCACTTTGGAAGGTGGAGGCGAGAAGATTGCCTGAACCCAGGGATTTGAAACCAGTCAGGACAACTTGGCGAGATCTCATCTCTATAATAAGTCAAAAAGTGGTCAGGCATGGTGGCACATGCCTATGGTCCCAGCTACTTGGAAGGCTGGGGCAGAAGTATAGCCTAAGCCAAGCAGGTTGAGGCTGCAATAGCTGTGCGCATGCCACTGCACTCCAGCCTGAGTGACAGAGTGAGACTCCAAATTAAAAAGATAGATAGATAGATAGATAGATAGATAGATAGATAGATAGATAGATATGATATTCAACACTTTATTA
>NW_007049368.1:0-1128 GCF_000164805.1 Carlito syrichta
CGGTGTCTCTGAGGGGCGGGCGCTCAGAGCCTCCCTGTGCGACCTGCGGTGCCGGGTGCCGGCCGGCCGGGGAGAGAGCTGGAGGGAGCAGGGACCCAAAACTTCCCCGCACGCTGCAATACCTGGCCTTAGGAAATGAGGTAAAGTTTGTTGCTGGGTGGGCAGGGCAATGGAAGTCTCTTCCTGGAGAATGGCAAGGCAGTTTAAGCAGATCTGTTTTTCTCCGCTTGTCTGGGTCCTCTGATTTGGGGTCTCACGCTGAGTGCCTCAGCCAGGGTGGACCCGGAGTTCCAGAGCTCCAAAGTTCCAAAGGGCAGGCTCTAGACAGCGAGAGTGGCGCTGGGACCCAACAGAGGACTTCAGCCAGAAATGGAACCAGCGTCTCTGAGGGGCGGGTGCCCAGAGCCTCCCTGTGTGACCGGCGGCTTGATGCCGGGTGCCCGGGCTGGAGACAATGCAGCCAGGGAGGGATCTGGAGGGGGCTGGGACCGGAGACTTCCACACACGAGTAGAACGGCAGCAGTGGGGCGGGGGCGCAATATCTGGCCTTGCGTGGGACTGAAGTTCCCGGGCCTGCCCCCAGCGTGGTTGGTGGTGGGCTGGGGGATGGGGGTAGCGAAGTGATAGCCTTTTTGGGGAACTCACGTTCAGAGAATCTCACAAGTTCACCTATGCCGTCGCCATCTTGCCCCGTCTCCCGGCACAAAACTTTTTAATCGTTGAAAGAAAGAAACCATCAACTCAGAATTCTATATCCAGCAGAAAACTCTTCAAGAAACAAGGAGAAATCGAGACATCCTCTTCCTTCTTCCTGCCGCTGCACCTTCAGCTGGAGGCTGGAGAGGGAGGGGGCCGAAGAGCAAGTTGCAGATTTTTAACATGGAATAAAAACACACAAGTCAATTTCTGTTGTTTGATACAACATTACATATTTTTTGTTTTAGACGTCCAAGATAAGGTATAAAAACACAAACATTCATAATGAAGAGCACATTTATGCCTCATTCCTTCAGCATGTTCTATAGCTCTGAAAATGTCTTCTCTCCTGTCTCTCTGTATCGCTCTCGCAGATCTACACTTTCTTCACTGTCAAGTTCTTCTGCCTTCTCTCCTGCCCTTGGAGCACTC
>NW_007049368.1:1963-4491 GCF_000164805.1 Carlito syrichta
AAATCATTATTAGAGAAAGATATTTTTGTATTATTTGCGTCTGATGAGTACTTATGTGGCATTTTAGATAAAATCCTAGCCTCTTTAACTAACTTTTAAGTGGATCTTGCAAATGAAAGCTAGTATTCTTAGTTTTACTTACTCAAATTCCCCAAATATCAGCCAGCAACCAAGTTGTCATGACTACTTTAGTGAATTTAATTGATAAGTCTTATTTGTATTTTACAATATTTTAAACTCTATATAATGATAGTTTTGATTTCAACAGACATTATTTTGGCATATGGGCACTGTGGTTGTTGTCCATGTTTGAATGTATTACAATTGTTATAGTGCTACAAAACATAAACCAATTATAATTTTATTTATTTTTAAAATTTTTAAAAATTATTTTTTATTATGAAGTTGTGGGGTACAGTTAAGGATTAGGTATACAATTGCATTTCATTCAGGCACCCTGTTGATATGGGGTGTTTCCCCGTTCCCAGACAGATACTTGCTACTGTTAATCCCATCTCCCTCCCCCCATCATAGTTTCCCAGTACTGTCATTTTCATATAGTATTGCATTGGATGTTTAAGGCCCATTATATGAGTGAGAACATGTGATACTTGGATCTTTGTTTCTGTGAGAGGTCACTCAGTATTATAGACTCTAGTTCCATCCAGGTTGCTGCGAAATGCATGATTTTGTTCTTTTTTATGCTGTGTATATTCCATCGTGTATATATACCACATTTTTTTAATCCAGTCCTCTTTTGATGGGCAGCATGGCTGTTTCCAGGTTCTTGCTATTGTGAACAACGCGGTGATAAACATGCGTGTGCAGGTATCTTTTTTATAAAGTGATTTGTGTTCTTCAGGATATATTCCCAGTAGGGGGATTGTGGGGTCATTTGGGAGGTTGGTATTTAGAGCTTTTAGGAATCGCCACACTGCTTTCCACAGAGGTTGCACTAGTTTACACTCCCACCAACAGTGTAGAAGTGTTCCCTTTTCACCACACCCTCTCCAGCAGCTGTTATGTTTTGACTTGTTGATAATTGCCATTCTTACTGGAGTTAGGTGGTATCTCAGTGTGGTTTTGATTTGCATCTCCCTGATGATTAGTGAGGTTGAATATTTCTTCATGTGTTTGTTGGCTGCTAAGATGTCCTCCTTTGTGAAGTGTCTGTTCATATCTTTTGCCCATTTTATAATGGGGTTGTTTGTTTTTTTCTTTTCAGCACGTTTGAGTTCCTTGTAGATCCAGGATGTTAAGCCTTTGTCAGAACTGTTGTTGGCAAATATTTTTTCCCAGTCTGTAGGCTGTCTCTCTGCCCTCTTGATGGTTTCTTTGGCCTTGCAGAAGCTTGTCAGTTTAATAAGGTCCCACTTGTCTATCTCAGTAAATGGTGCTGGGAAAACTGGTTGACTACATGCAGAAGATTGAAACAGGACCCCTATCTATCCCCTTGCACAAAGGTTAATTCCAAATGGATCAGAGACCTAAATGTAAAACCTCAAACCATAAGAACCTTAGAAAATGAAGGAAATACCCTCATGGAAATCGGAACTGACATCCAATTCCTGAACAAATCCAAAACCCACAGCTCATAAGAGAGAAGTTAAGTACTGATTTATATACATCTTTCCACATTGAAAAATAAGGTTTGCTTAAGGCTTTTCTCGTCTTCTTTTTTTTTTTTTTTGAGTCAGAGTTTTACTTTGTCACCAGAATGGGGTGCAGCGGCATGCTCACAGCACTGCAGCCTCAACCTCCTAGGCTCTGGTGATCCTCTCACCTCAGCCTTCCAAGTAGTTGAAATCACATGTGTGTGCTACCATGGCTGGCAAATTTTTTGATTTATTGTCTAGAGGAGGTCTTGCCAAGTTTCCCAGTCTTGTCTTGAACCCCTCGGCTCAGACACTCCTCTTTCCTCAACCTTCCAAAGTGCTGGGATTACAGGCGTGAGCCACCATGCCCTGCTTTTTTTCTTTTTTTGATCTTATTTTTTAACTTTTGGATATAGTAGTAGATTCAAATTCCAAGATTTAGTATATCCATATGTGTTTATATGTATATACATGCACTCAGACACGTGTGTGTGCAGTATATATTTGTTGATGTATCAATAACCGTTACATGTTTTTATAAGGCATGACACCTTTTTGCACATGTATTCTTATTTTAGTTATGTCTATTACTAGTGTTTGCATGGAACAATCCACAGTGACAGACAGTAGTACACTGTTTCTTGTAGTTGGAGTTCTAAAAATATAAGACCTTACCAGAGGTTTTGTCTGTCTGACCTAGTGTGCAGACTCAGGGTTGCATTGGATTGCCGTTGGCAGAGCTAGTTGTTTTTATGCTGTTTGGATGAGGACTAGCTCCAGCTCCAGTAAAAAGCAGAGTGAAGTCACCGAGTATCTCAGGGTGAATGGGGTCAGCAAAACCCTAATGAACCTGATAGCATCATGTGGCCTTCTATTCAAATCCCATCTGTTCAGAACCTCTCTGACCTTGGCAGAGGTTAAAAGGGACTTTTT
>NW_007049369.1:0-325 GCF_000164805.1 Carlito syrichta
AAAAAAAAAAAAAAAAAAAAAAGATTAGCTAGGCATGGTGGCTCATGCCTGTAATCCCAGCACTTTAGTAGGGCAGGGGAGGAAGATTGCTTGAGCCTAGTAGTTCAAGATCAGCCTGGGCAACATAGTGAGATTTCATCTCTACACAAAAATTTAAAAATCAGCTGGGCACAGTGGTGCATACCCAGCCCTAGCTACTCAGGACGCTGAGACAGTGGGATTGCCTGAGCCCAGGAGGTCGAGGCTATGGTGAGCCGTGATCCATGTCACTGCACTCCAGCCTGAGCAACAGAGTGAGACCCCAACTCAAAAGAAATAAAAATAA
>NW_007049370.1:0-493 GCF_000164805.1 Carlito syrichta
AAATTTTGTTTTAGAGATGTGGGGTACAAGTGAGGATTAACTTCATAAGTAGGCTGCATGCAGGTGAAATTTGAACTTCTAACTGGATCTCACTCCCCCTGGTATTGGACCAGGCACCCTGTGTGGTGTTACATGTCCTTCACCTCTCTCCCTCACCTAGCAGAGTCTAGTAACTGCCACTCCCTCCATTGTGCTAAAGTGACTAATGTTCAGTGCTCATTTATGAATTCAGTTCTTTGTTTCTGAGATAGTTCACTTAGTGTGATGGTCTCCAATGCCATCTGATTTGCTGCAAAGTCTATGATTTTGTTCTTTTTTATGACTGTGTAATACTCCAGTGTGTATATGTATCACATTTTCTTTCTCAAGTCCATTTTCCATGGGCAGTAGGATTGGTTTCATATTTTTGCTATGGTGTATAGTATGGCAACAGACATGTGTGTGCAGGTGTCTTTTTTGTAGAATGATTTATGTTCCTATGGGTATATTCCCG
>NW_007049371.1:0-417 GCF_000164805.1 Carlito syrichta
AGGCCGACTAGTTGGCTGACTAATTAGCTGACCTAAATTGTCAGCTGACAAGTTGGTCCAATAGTTGGTCAATTGGATAGCTGATTTAACTAGTGGTCAGCTACTAGGCCTACTGGTTAGCCGCCTTAATAGTCAACTGGCTAGTGAGACAACAGGTGAGCTGACTTAACTAATCAGCTGGTGAACAAGCCGACTGGTCAGCTGAATTAACTAATCAGTCAGTGAGTCATCCTACACATGCTCTGCCATAACTAGCTGGCTGGAGTGTGAGCTGGTTAGTGAGCTGACTTAACTTGCCAACTGGCGAGCAAGTGATTAGTTAGCTGAACTGTTGCCCTTCGAGTGGGCTGACAAATTAGTTGACCAGTTGGCTGGCGAGCAAGACTACTAGTTTGCTGACTGGTTGGCAGGTGAGCA
>NW_007049372.1:0-324 GCF_000164805.1 Carlito syrichta
CACCCAGGCAAAGTGAGCCACTCCTTTTATATTCTCCCAGAAAACAGAGAGGAGGAATCCATGCTTACAGAATGCTGACTATGTCTTATCTCATTAAATTCTCCCTCACAACGATCCAAGAAGTTAGACATCATCACTCCACCACACCTTGGCTCAAGAAGGTCACAGAACTAGGAAAAGCTGGAGTCAGGATTTGAGCCCTAGTCTGTCTGACTCTAAAGTCCCAGCTTTTTCTTCCCCATGCCTCTCTGACTCTTTTTCTTTATGTCATTGCCTGTGATCTCTGTTATGGGGCTTGCGTGCTATGCTTGACAGCAGTTCTCA
>NW_007049373.1:0-324 GCF_000164805.1 Carlito syrichta
AAGAGAAAGAGGGAAAGAAAGAGAGAGAGAAAGAAAGAGAGAGAGGGAGAGAGAGAAAGAAAGAGAGAGAGAGGGAAAGAGAGAGAGAAAGAGAGAGAGAAGGAAACAGAGAGAGAGAGGGAAAGAGAGAAAAAGAGGGAAAGAGAGAGAGAGAGAGAAAGAAAGAGAGAGGGGGGAAGGAGGGAAAGAGAGAGAGAAAGAGGGAAAGAAAGAGAGAAAGAGGGAAAGAGAGAGAGAGAAAGAGAGAGAGAAAGAGGGAAAGAGAGAGAGAGGGAAAGAGAGAGAGAAAGAGAGAGAGAAAGAGGGAAAGAGAGAGAAAGAGGG
>NW_007049374.1:0-368 GCF_000164805.1 Carlito syrichta
GTCCTCAGTGCACCTGGACTTTGTCAATCAGGCGGGCCTCCAAGGCTGGCTCCCAACAAATGTTAATACTGAATATTGAAATAATCTGCCTGAAATAGTTAATAAAAAACAAGCATTTTGTTTTTAAAAGCTTTTTTGTTTTTTATCTTTATCTTATTGTATTTATATTTTAACATCTTTTAAGTAAATTAATTAAATTTTCTTTCATCATCTTAAGTGACTGTTTACTGTTCAAAATAATTTTAAAAACATCTTGATCTGGACATTGTGGCACACGCCTGTAATCTCAGCACTTTGGAAGCTAGAGGTGAGAGTATTGCCTGCATCCAGGGATTTGAGACCAGCCTGGGCAACTTGGTGAGACCTCA
>NW_007049375.1:0-944 GCF_000164805.1 Carlito syrichta
CCTGAATTAGTTAGCTAACCAGCCAGCTAGCCAGCTGACTTAGTTTCCTAGCTAACTTCCTAACCAGGTGACTTAACTGCCTGTCTTAACAAGCTATCCAGCTAGCTAGGCAGCTGATGAAACTAGTGAGCTACCTAGCTAGCAAGTTGACAAGCCAATTGAATTTACTAGCTGAATTAACCAGCTGGCCAACTGGCTAGCCAGCTGACTCAACTAGCTGACAATACTAGCTAGCCAGGTGGTTAGACAGCTGACTAAAATAGCTAGCTACCTATGTATCCCGTTGGCTTGCCAGCTGACTTAACTACCAAGCTATACAGCTAACCAGCTGAATAACTAGCTGACATAACTAGATGACTTGACTAGATAGCCAGCTGGCTAACCATCTGAATTAACAAGCTAGTAACCTAGCAAGCTAGCTGGCTAGCCAGCTGAAAACTAACTGACTTAACTAGCTAGCCAGCTGAGTTAACTAGCTGACATAACTAGCTAACTACCCAGCTAGCTAGCTGACATAACTAGCTGAATTAACTAGCTAGCTACATAGCTAGCTATCTAGCTAGCTACATAGCTTGCTATCTAGCTAACTAGCCGACTTAATTACCTGACTTAAATAGCTGTTTAGCTGACATAACTAGCTGACTTAACTGGTCATCTGACTTAACTAGTTTTTTAATGAGCTAGAGAGCTGGCTAGCCAACTGACGTAAAGACCTGACATGATTAGCTAGCCAGCTGTTTATCCAGCTGACTTAACTAGTTGATTAATTAGCTAGACAGCTGGTTAGCCTGGTGACTAAACTAGTTGACATAACCAGATATCCAGACAGCTAGGCAGCAGACTTTACTAGCTCTGTACCCCTCTAGTCATCTGGATAGCCAGAAGACTTAACTAGGTGACATAATTAGCTAGCCAGATGGCTAGCCAACAGACGTCAATAGGTC
>NW_007049376.1:0-808 GCF_000164805.1 Carlito syrichta
TCGCCGCGGGACGGGTGGGCGCGGGTCGCAGGCAGGGCTGGGGGGGGGCCCAGCCCCGCCCGCGGCCTCGCCCCCAGGATCCGGGTCTGGGCAACAAAAAGGAGCTATTTTGGATCTGGTCCGGGTTGTAAAATGAGCCAGGAAGGGGAGAGGGAGGCCCAGAGACAGGAGGGGGAGAGACGGGGAGAGGCAGAGACGCAGGGGAGAGGGGAGGAGGCACAGCGATCGACAGAGAGTGCTGGGGAGAAACAGAGAGATAAGGAGAGACAAACGGGGGAGAGGTGCACAGGCACAGGCAGGAAAGAGAGACACGCCGGGACAAAGAGGGGAGAGAGAAAGCGGAGAGACAGGGAGAGACAGACAGCGACTAGCAGAGACACAGAGACGGAGAGAGAGGTGCAGAGATGAGAGACACAGACATAGAGTCAGAGGGAAACAGAGATGAAGAGTGGTCGGGACGAGAGAGGTGGGCAGCACAGTCAGGAGCCTCTGCAGAGGCCACCTGAGATCTCCAGCCCCCAAGAGGACTCAGGGAGGCAAGGGGGCCTGCATGGTGGCGTCCCACCCTGCCTGTCTCCGTCTCCACCTGTCTTTCCATCTCAGTCTCACTGCCTGTCCCTGTCTCTCCACCTGCCTCTGCCTGTCTCTGTCTCTCCGCCTATCTCTCCATCTCTCCGCTTGTCTCTGTCTCTCCCCCTGCCTCTGTCTTTGCTCCGGTCTCTCCATCTGCCTCCATCTCTTCTCCCTGTCTCTGCCTTTCTCTGCCTCTCCATCTGTCTCTTCATCTCTCCCCAATCTTCATCTCACC
>NW_007049377.1:0-14002 GCF_000164805.1 Carlito syrichta
AGTGGAGGCCATCAAAACCAGCTTGACAGCTGAGGGGCCAGGGAAGGGAAGGGAGGGACCGAGCCCCTGAGGAGCAGAGACCAGGCTCGGGTCAACCAGATGCCCTGGGGCCTGGCCAGGGGAAAGAGTCTCGGCTCCAGCCACAGTCAAGTAAAGGGACGGCCAGCCAGAGGCACCAGGCCCCAGACAATAAGACACAGCAGGGGCAGAAGTGCTTCTGGTCTCAGTCATTGGGAAGGTAGCCTCAACCCAGAGCACCCATGGCCAGTAGAAGGCGGTCTCCGGGCAGCATCCTCTGTCCTTGGCCAGCGGGACACAGGCTGATGGGAGCACTCCAAAACTCAGCCAAGAGGGAGAGAGCCACCAGCGAAACACTTGTTAGGCCTCGACCAACGGGGTGGGGCCTTCCTGCTGCTGTGCACTGCTTCAATCAAAGAGCGACTGCAAGACCCAAAGCAGAGAGACTTGGCCTCCTTCAGGCTGCTCAGGGCCTTGGCTAATGGGACGCCGCCCTGCCCAGGCAGCATGGAGGTGGGGAACGCGGCATTGCAAGCTGCGCTGAGGGTCTGCGGCTGCGGCCTGGCCGCAGCCTCCTATAGAGTGGGCGCGCCCGCACTTCCCGGTTCACCCTTCGATTCCAGCTCTTCTTGAGCTGGCTTCTGAATGGGGGTCTTCTTCCGGAGGGTCTCGGGCGCAGACGCGCTGGTCGCCGCCTTCTCGGGCCCCGAGGCCTTGGTTGCGGGAGACGCACGGGCTGGTGAGGCAGGCGGCACTGAGCGCTTGGTCTTCTGCAGCGGCGCCGGGAGCCCCCTGGGCACGGCCCAGACTGCGTGTCTTGCCGCGCATCTCGGCGGCCAGCATGGAGGCAGCATCCAGCGCGCTGCGCCGGCGCCCGCAGGCTCCAAGAGGCCGGGGCCTCGGCTGCGCGCTTGGACCCGGGTCGGTGAAGGTGCAGTGAGCGCCGGCACCTCCTCGGCCAGCCCCGGGGATCCAGAGCTTGGGTAGCGGGTCCGAGGGCTTCTGGGCTCGTCTGGCCACGCGATGCGTCGCTGGCGTCCTTTTCCTCTTCCTGGGGCTGGGCGCGGTCTCCGGGCCTGAGGCTGGCGGCAAAGGTGCACGGGCTGTGGCGGTGGCGCCGTGTTTGCCGTGGATCCAGGACACCTTGGGCTTGGTGACGGGGTTGGGAGGTGGCAACTTTCTGCGCTCGGGCGACAGCGACAGGTCCCCAGCCTCGCCCCGGGCCCGGGCCGGCCGGGCCTCGCGCCAGACCACGGGCGGGAATAGAGCCCCAATGGGTCCCTTCACGTTGGACGCCAACCGCTCACTGTCGGAGATCATGGGGGGGGGTGTCGCCTCCTTGGCGGCCACCGGCGTAGTCAAGGACACGGGGGACGGAGCCGGCGCCTCGACAGGGATCGGGAAGATCTCTGAGTCCCGGATTTTGGCTCTCAGCTGCTGCCTCTGACAAGGGAAGAGCAGGATGGTCACAGAATAGCTTCAGCCAGTCCGACTTTCAGGCACGAAACTTCACCCTCCCTCCTCCACCTCAGGCCCTAGCACTGTGTTCCCCGGGTGGCACATTCAGAGCTCCAACCAGAGATCAGGTCAAAGCCCCAGGGTGTGTGGCTGACTGCTGGGGAGTGACAGGCACTTTCCCAAGGCAGAAGCCCAATCAACCAACCTTTTCCTGGTCTTGCACCCCTTCCCCACCACAGCCCCAGCCTTGAGAGCCACCATGATCAAATCTGATGGTGGAACATCCCCAAGGGGAGTCCATAATCCTTCCTTAAGAAGTAAGACTTCTGAGGCTCAGAGGTTAGTTGCCTGCCCAAGAGTATCCAGGTGAATGGTCAAAAGAGGAGAGAGGCTAGAGTCCCAGCCAGTCAGGCTCCTTTCTGCTATCTGTGGACCCAAGACTGCAGGTGAAGGATAAAGGTGGCCTGTACCCTGTGAATCCTCCTAGATCCTATCCCCCCCACCCAGGCCCAGAAGCTTCTCTGCCTGGTTTGCCTCAGATGTAACCCTGAGCTGTGGCGAGTGACAGGAGAATCCACTCATCTCCTCACACCCTACTCTGACATGAAACAGCACGGAATCCAGCTCTGCAGCCTCAGCTATGTGACCAACCCACATTTACAGCCTGGTCGTGCCCTTCCTCCCTGTGCTGCCTATCCTCCTCTGCACCTGCCCAGAGCACAGAGGTCTTTCATTTTTCTTTCTTTTTTTTTTTTTTTTGCGGGGTGTTGTAGAGATCATATTCGAGACTTTAAAACACAGTCTAGTCTCATTAATTTTTAAAGAAGGGAAACACTACAAATAATGCCCTCAGATCACTGGGGCACAAAGCTGTAAGCAACAATCTTGAGAGAGCCCAAAATCCCAAAATATTTGTAAATTAAGGAATATGGTACATTTTTTGGTGGCATTCATAGGGTACACCTTGCAGTTTGGCATGCGCCTCTTCTTCATCCACTTCAGAGAATAAAGTGGAAATCTCACTGGTTTCTTCATAGCATATCTCTCCTCCTAGCCCTCTGGTATAAAACTAGAAGCCAACAATAGTAAGATGGCCATAAAATTCCAAAATATTTTAAATTAAGCACTTCAGTGACTTCTTGGGGGTCATTCATTGGGTACACTTTGGTCACAGATATATCCTTACAAACTCATTTTCTCTCATAAGATCCCCAATGTTCCTTCCCATCAGAGACATAGATCCGGGTCTATGCATGAAAGTCAGCTACTTTGTTTCCTCAGTTAATAAGAAATTTCAGGGTGTGTACCAATGTCCTCCACACTTGTGGAATCTGCAATTGTGTAAAAGAAAACAGTGTAAAGAGTACATTATGGTGTGCAATGCACTGATATCTAATATTTTATTGATGATTCAAAAAAAGACATTGGTTGTACTGACAGTAAAAGTTCCCAAAAATCACAACCCTTGTGGAAAAGACAAACTTTTTCACAGCATTTCCTTCTAAAGGTGATTTATATGAACAATTACACCATGCCTCATTTACAGACAAAAATCGATACTGAAGGAAATGCCTGTACATTATAGATGAAAATGGATCCTGTCACTTAATAATGTCCCAGTGTGTCAGGTATGAGTTAGTAAGAGAGGGCCACTCAGTACCACAGCACTAAGAGAATTATATAAGTCTTACATAATGCACCTTGTTGGACTTTTAGATCTAATTTCATTGAAAAGGAAAGAAACCAGAAAAACATTTCCCCTGGATCAAAGAAAGGTGTCTTACCCTGGTACACACGACTTCTGCTTTCTGTGTGTTCTCCACCACATTCTTGGGGCAAGCTAGGACGATAGAGAAAAACTGTCAGTACCCTGGAAACTGATGATTCTGAATCCATTAGGGCACTCTGATTGACATAATATATGGAGAAGTTTGATTAGAATGCAGGGTCTTAAATGACCCTAGGTCATCCTCATGTGGAGAAGACATATGGAAAAGGAGAGAAGCAGAAAATAAATAAGACAGATAGTCCTTAGCTTAGTATCTAAAGTCTATCTAATGTAACAGTCTGCAAATGGTCTTGAGTATTTGCTGTGATTAAAAACAGAATGCCCTCATTCCTTATGCCTGGATTGAAATCCAGCTAAGTATACAGCCTAACGTCACACATAAGAGCCTAACAAAATTAAATTCTAAATTTAGAAGAACTCAAATCACGAAAATAAAGTCCAAATTGTATGAAAAAATTATTAAAAATTATAAAGAACAAATTGTGATGTTGGTTTTTTGGAAGGATAAATAAGATTGACAGAATACCAGACAGATAAATAAAATAAACAAATACGTAAATAAACACAATAAGAAAACGGAAAGGCTGATATCACAAGAGTCCTTGAATAAATTCCAGAGTTTATCAGAGATTACTGCAATCACTGTATGCCAATAAACTAGAAAATATAGGAGAAACGGAGAAATTCCTTGTGTCACATAACCTCTTATGGTTAAAATAGCAAGAAATTGAAAGGCTTAAGAGACCAATATAATGCAAGGAATTGACTCAATTCTAATAAACCTCCCCACAAAAAAGGGCCATAGGCTACAGGATTTCTCTGCTGAATTTTACAAGACATAAAAGAAAGGGCTGATATCAATCCAAGTACAAACAGTGAAGGCAGTGGAGAAGGAAGGGACTCTTCCTAGCTCATTCAAGTAAGCTAATATCATCCTGGTTCCGACGCAAAGAATACTTGGCCAACTCCTCAAAAGCAAATTCTGCAAAATCTAAAACTGACAAGTGGGACGTTATCAAGGTAAAATATTTTTGCACAGCAAAAAAGAAAAAAAAAAAATCAAGAGAATAAGCAGACAACTCACACAGTGGGAGAAAACATTTGAAAGGTATGCATCCAAAACAATATCCAGTTTCTATGAAAACTCAAAAGAATTGATAGACAGAAACAAAGAAACAAATAAAGAAATTAAAATGTAGGCAAGTGACAGGAACAGACACTTCTCAAAGGATGACAGACAAGCAGAAAACAAACACATTTTAAAATTCTCAGCAGTGCTAATCAACAGAAAATTAAAATCAAGACTACTATGAGACACTATCTCACACTGGTCAGGATGGCTGTCAGTAAAATGTCCAAATAGAGCAGGTGTTGGTGAAGTGACAGAACAAAGGGAGTGGCCCTATATTTAGGATGGTATAAATGGAAACAAATTCAACAATGTGGAAAACATTTCCCAGTTTTCTCAAATAACTAAAAACAGAACTATCATTCAGCTCAGAAATCTCACATCTGGGCATACACCAAAAGGGCCATACATCATTGTACCCAAAAAAACACCTGTGACAGTATATTTATTGCAGTACTATTCACTAGAGCAAAATCATGGAATCTAACCAGATGCCCATCTTAGGTGGACTGAATAAAAAATATGTGGGACTGGGCTCAGTGCCTCACCCCGTAATCCCAGCTCATTGGGAGGCCAAGGGGAGTGGATTTCCTGAGCCCACAGGTTTGAGACCAGCCCAGGCTCCTAGTCAAGACCTCAAATCTACAATAAATAAATAATTAGCAGGACATGGTAGTGTTTGCCTGTAGTACTGGCTACTTGGAAGTCTGAGGCGGGAGTATCACTGGAGCCCAGTCGGTTGATGCTGGGATGGCCGTGACTGTGCCACTGCATTACAATCTGGGGGACCGAGTGGGACTCTGACTCAAAAAAATAAAATGTGGTACATATTCATGATGGAATACTAGACCATCAAAGAAAAACAAGACCAAAATAAGACCATTTGCAACAATATATATGCAGCTGGAGAATGTCATTCTTAATGAATGATCGCTGAAAGAAAAACTAAATACTGCATGTTCGCCCTCATAAGTGAGTCCTAAACACTGGGCACAAGAATGGGGACAAAAGACACTGGGACCTGATTTAAGTAGAGGGGGAGAGAGGGAGATAAGGAACAAAAAACTACCCATGGATACCATGAGCTCTTCTGTGGTTGAACAGGCTCTTCAGAAGGATAAGTCTTGCCTAAATGCAAGATAACTATGTAAGTAATCCTCACATGTACCCCATGATTCTAAAGTTACAACATACCAAGAAAAGAAAACTTAACATGGAGGATTCACAAAGAGATTATATTTGAGACCTTAAAACACAGTCTCATTAATTTTTAAAGAAAGAAAATGCTGCAAGGCATGCCCTTAGATCACTGTGGCACAACGCTGTAAGCAGCAATCTTAACAGAGCCAAAAATACCAAAATATTTGTAAATTAAGCAATAGGTGCCCCTTTAGCTGGCATTCGTAAGGCACACCTTGTAGTTTGGCATGAGCCTCTTTTTCTTCAACCTCAGAGGGCAAAGTGGAAATGTCAATGGTCCCTTCACAGGATATCCACTCCACAAAGCACTGTGATATAAAACTATAAGCCAACAATAGTAAGATAGACATAAGGTACTAAAATAATTTAAATTAAGCACTTCAGTGACTCATTGGGTGTCATTCATACAGTACGCTCTGGTCACAGATGTGTCCTTACAAAATGATTTTCTCTTATGAGACCCGCAATGTTTCTGCTGAATAGAAACCTAGATCAGATTCTATACACTAAAGTCAGTTGCCTCTTTTTCTCAGCCAGTAAGAAAATTCAGAGTCCGTACCTGATCTGCGTGGCATCTGTAATTATATAAAAGAAGACAGGGTAAGGATTAGATTATACTGTGTAATGCACAGATGTATAATATTTTATTGATAACTTAAAAAACCATTGGTTCAGTCAAAATTATAAGTCCCTAAAATTAAGAATAGATTCAACTTGTGAAAAAGATAGACATTGTCTGCAGGGTTTTCCTTTACCAGAGATATAAATAAAAAATTAACAATTTCTAATTCATGGGAAAAAGTAGATGCTAAAGGAAAGACCTGCACATTATAATTTATTATGAAAACTGTCTTTTAAAAAGTCTAAATGTATCAAGTATGAGTTAGTAAGAAAGGGCCACTCAGAAGCAAAGCACTTAGAGAATTACATGTATCATACATAATTTACATTGTTGGATTTTTATATCCAAACTCGATTGACAAGAAACAAATTCAGAAAAATTACATTTCTCCTCACGACAATGAAAGATGGTCTTACCTGGGCAGAATGCACTGCTAATTTGGAGGAGTTTTGCTCCACATTCTCCACGCAGGCTAGAACAATACAGAGAAAATATCAATAACCAGATAATTGGTGATTTAGAATTAATTACGGTGCTTTGATTGAGATGATATATGAAGGAGGTTGATTTAAAAACATGTTCTTAAGTAACAAGGTCATCCTCCTGAGTGGAAGACAGATGGCAAGAAAAAGTGCAGAAAGTAAATAATATAGAGACTTTAACTAGTGTTAATGTTCACCTTATGTAACACAAAATAATCTGCAAAAGATCTTGAACTATGTACTGGGATTTAGCAAATGAATTCCCTTATTCCTTCTGCCTGTCGTGAAATCCAGCTAAATTTCCTTCCTTGCATCACTCAACATTTTTCTGCTAGTGTCTTTATCCAAATTTATGAGATTTGCACAAGTTTTAGGCAACATTTTATTTCCAATAGGCTGGTGGCTATTCGGATACAGTAACTAGTCAAAAACTTGAATGTTCATCCTGGTGAGAGGTTTGAAATGAGTGTTGATGGTCCTTAATCCAGATGTACCAGAAAGGCCCCCAAAACAATGGAAATCGGGCTATTAACCTAGTCCTGCATTGAGTTTGTATTTTCACTCTTACCACTTTCATCTGGCAGGATTTGAGCATTTGGGGGCTTATGTAGATAATAATATAAAATACACTAAAATATGTCAACAATTTTCATATACTTTGGCCAGCTGCTTAAAAAAAATCACCTCAGAGTGGATAGAGGGTAGCCACATTGAACTACATGATGTCTCACAACACTTACAAACTGTGAAAGGAGTAGAAACATCTGGGAATATCTATGTTTTCAAAAAAGTGATTGTGCCATTCTGTGAGCAAACTAACCTATCACCATTCACTATAGCATAACCATGTAACCAACACACTCAAGCACATCTTTGCTAGTCTGAATAAAGAATATGTGAGACGGGGCTCAGTGGCTCACCCTGAAATCCCAGCACTTTGGGAGGCCAAGAGAAGTGAATTGCCTGAGTTTGCAGGTTTGAGAGCAGCCCAGGCAACTTGGTGAGACTTCACCTTCAAAATAATAAGAAATTAGCTGGGAGTGGTAGCATGCACCTGTAGCACTGGATACTTGGAAGGCTGAGGCACAAGTATCACCGTAGACCAGTATTTCGATTCTGGGATGGCTGTGAGTGTGCCACTGCACTTCAGCCTGGAGGACCGAGTGTGACACCAACACAAAAAAAATTGTGGTGCAAATTCATGATGGAATACTAGACCCTCAATGTAAAAGAAGATCAAAATTATGGCATTTTCAACAATATCAATGCAGCTGGAGAACCTCATTTTAAATGAATTATTACAGAAACAAAAAAACCTAAATCCTGCAAGTTCTCAATCACAAGTGTGTCCTAAACACTGGGCACAAAAACGGAGACAAAAAACACTGGGGACTGACATAAGCAGAGACAGAGAAAGGGACATACGGACACAAAACTACCCATTGGATACCATGATCATTTCTGTGATTGGTTGGGCTGTTCAGAGGGAAGAAAACTTGCCTTCCTGCAAGAAAACTGTGTAAGTAATCCTCACAAGTACGCCATGATTCTAAAGTTATAACATACCAAGAAAAGAAAATTTAACATGGAGGATTCAGAAAGACATCATATTCGAGACCTTAAAGCCCAGTCTCATTAAAATTTAAAGAAGGAAAATGCTGCAAGTTATGCCCTTACATCACTGTGGCACACACCTTATGCAACAATCTTGACAGAACCATAAGTACCAAAATATTTGTAAATTAAGCAATAGGTACCTGTTTTGGTGAATTTCATAGGGTACACCTTTTTCTTAAGTCTGAACCTCTTCATGCTATACCTCTTAGAGTGATGTGGGTCTGTCAAGGGTTCCGGGATGGGAAATCCTCTCCAAACCTCTCTGTGGTATAAATCTATAAGCCAAGAATAATAAGAAAGCCATACAATTGCAAAATAATTTAAATTAAGCACTTCAATGACTTATTAGGTGTCATTCATACGGTACTCTCTGGTCACAGATGTGTCCTTACAAAATGATATTCTCTCAAGGGAACCCCAAAGTTCCTTCCAAATAGAAACCTAAATCATCTTATATACACTAAAGCTAGTGCTTCTTTGTCTCAGCCAGTAAGAAATTTCAGTTTGAGCTCGGTGACTCTGCTGTATTCCTGCGCCATTGGGAGGCTGAGGTGAGTGGATTGCCTGAGGCCGCGGATTCGCGACCCACCTGGGGAACTTGGAGAGACCTCATCTCTACAATAAACCAAAAATTAGCCGGGTGTGGTAGCGCGCACCTGTAGTTCCAGCTACTTGGAAGGCTGAGGCGGATGGATCACCGGAGCCCACACGGTCGAGGTTGCGGTGGCTGGGAGTGGCCACTGCACTACACTCTGGATGACAGAGTGAGACTATAACTCAAAAAAAAAAAAAAGAATTTGTAGGGTACATACCAGTATCCTCCACACTGGGTGGCATCTGCAATTATGTAAAAGAAGAGAGGGTAAAGGTTAGGTTATACCGTGAAATGCATAAGTATAAATATTTTATTGATAACTTGAAAAACAATTGGTTGAGTCCAAATTAAATGTCCTTAAAATTAAGGAGAGATTAAACTTGTGAAAAAGATAGACATTTTCCCACAATTTCCCTTTACCAGAGTTTTAAATGAAAAATTTACAATTCCTAATTCATGGATAAAAATAGATGCTAAAGGAAGTGCCTGCCCATTAAAAATTACAGCGAATGCTATCATTTAAAAATGTCTAAATGTGTCAAGTATGAGTTAGGAAGAAAGGGTCACTCAGTATAACAGCACTAAGAGAATTATACGTATATTACATAAAGTACGTTGTTGGAGTTCTGTAACTAAACTTGTTTGACAGGGACCAAATTCAGGATAATCACAATGTTCCTCATGAAAATGAAAGGTGGACTTACCTGGGGAGAATGAAATTCTGATTGACAGAGGATTTTCTCCACATTATTCTCGCAGTCTAGGACAATACAGAGAAAATATTAGTACCCAGATAATTGGTGATTTTAAATCAATTAGGGTGCTTTGAGATAGTATATGAAGGAGGCTGATTAAGAAGCATGGTCTAAAGATATTAGGGCATCCTGCTGAATAGAAGAAAAATGGCAAAGGAGAAGTGTAGAGAGTAAATAATACAGATACTTTAACTTAGTGCTAATGTTCACCTTATGTAACAGAAAACAGTCTGCAAAAGGTCTTGAACTATGTATTGGGATTTAGAAATTGAATTCCCTTATTCCTTCTGCCTGTCTTGAAATCCAGCTAAATTTCCTTTCTTGCATCACTCAACATTATCTTGCTAGTGTCTTTATTCATATTTATGAGATTTGCACTAGTTTTAGGCAACATTTTATTTCCAGTAGGCTGCTGGCTATTCGGATATATTAACTACTCAAAAACTTCAGTGTACACCCTGGTGAGAGGTTTGGAATGAGTGTTGATGGTCCTTAATCCAGAAGTGCCAGAAAGGCACCCAAAATAATGGAAATCAGGCTATTAACCTACTCCTGCATTGAGTTTGTATTTTCATTATTACCATTTTAGTCTGGCAGGATTTGAGCACTTGGGGCCTTACAACAATAATATTATACAATACACCAAATACGTCAACTATTCTTACATTCTTTGGCCAGCAGCTTTGAAAATTCACCTCAGAATGGATGGAGGTTAGCCACATTGAACGACGTGATATCTGCCAATACTTTGATTTTGTGAAGGGACCAGAAACAGCTGGTCATCTATGTGCTTTTCATGAAAATGACCATGCCATTCTTGAGAAAATGAACCTATCACACATCACGATAACATAATCATGGAACCGAACCACCAGCATATCTTTGGAAGACTGAATAAAGAACATGTGGGACAGGGCTCAGAGTGTCATCCTGTAATTCCAGCACTTTGGAAGGCCAAGGGAGTTGCATTGCCTGTTCTTGCAGTTTTGAGACCAGCCCAGGCAACATGGTGAAACCTGAGCTCCAAAATGAATTAGAAGTTAGCTGGGCATGGTAGCGTGTGCCTATAGCACTGGCTTCTTGGAAGGCTGAGGCAGAAGTGTCACCAGAGCCCAGGTGGCGGATGCTGAGATGGCCCTGAGTGTGCAAGTGCACTCCAGCTTGACGACTGTATCGGACCACAACTCAATAAAAAAATGTGGTATATATTCTTGATGGAATACTAGACCCTCAATGTAAAAGAAGATCAAAATTATGGCATTTTCAACAATATGTATGCAGCTGGAGAACCACATTTTAAATGAATTATTACATAAACAGAACCTAAATCCTGCATGTTCTCACTCACAAGTGTGTCCTAAGCACTGGGCACAAGAATGGAGATAACACTGGGGACTGACTTAAGCAGAGACGGGAAAAGGGACATATGGACACAAAACTACCCACTGGATACCATGATCATTTCTGTGATTGGGTGGGCTGTTCAGAGGGAAGAAAACATGCCTTACTGCAAGATAACTGTGTAAGTAATCCTCACAAGTACGCCATGATTCTAAAGTCATAACATACCAAGAAAAGAAAACTTAACACGGAGCATTCAGAAAGACATCATATTCGAGACCTTAAAGCCCAGTCTCATTAAAATTTAAAGAAGGAAAATGCTGGAAGCTATGCCCTTAGATCACTGTGGCACACACCTTATGCAACAATCTTAAGAGAACCATAAGTACCAAAATATTTGTAAATTAAGCAATAGGTACCTGTTTCGGTGAATTTCATAGGGTACACCTTTTTCTTAAGTCTGAACCTCTTCATGTTATACCTCTTAGAGTGATGTGGGTCTGTCAAGGGTCCCGGGATGGGAAATCCTCTCCAAACCTCTCTGTGGTATAAATCTATAAGCCAAGAATAATAAGAGAGTCATACAATTGCAAAATAATTTAAATTAAGCACTTCAGTGACTTATTAGGTGTCATTCATATGGTACGCTCTGGTCACAGATGTGCCCTTACAAAATGATTTTCTCTCAAGAGAACCCCAATGTTCCTTCCAAATAGAAACCTAAATCATCTTATATACACTAAAGCTAGTGCTTCTTTGTCTCAGCCAGTAAGAAATTTCAGTTTGAACTCGGTGGCTCTTCTGTATTCCCGCGCCATTGGGAGGCTGAGGTGAGTGGATTGCCTGAGGCCGCGGATTCACGACCCCCCTGGGTAACTTGGAGAGACCTCACCTCTACAGTAAACCAAAACTAAGCCGGGCGTGGTAGCGCACGCCTGTAGTTCCAGCTACTTGGAAGGCTGAGGCGGATGGGTCGCCGGAGCCCACAGGGTCGAGTTTGCAGTGGCTGGGAGCGGCCACTGCACTACACTCTGGATGACAGTGAGACTATAACTCCAAAAAAAAAGAAGAATTTATAGGGTACGTACCAGTATCCTCCATACTGGGTGGCATCTGCAATTATGTAAAAGAAGAGTGGGTAAAGGTTAGGTTATACCGTGAAATGCATAAGTATAAATATTTTATTGATAACTTGAAAACCAATTGGTTGAGTCCAAATTAAATGTCCTTAAAATTAAGAGATTAAACTTGTGAAAAAGATAGACATTTTCTCCACAATTTCCCTTTACCAGAGTTTTAAATGAAAAGTTTACAATTCCTAATTCATGGATAAAAATAGACGCTAAAGGAAGTGCCTGCCCATTAAAAATTACAGCGAATGCTATCATTTAAAAATGTCTAAATCTGTCAAGTATGAGTTTGGAAGAAATGGCCACTCAGTGTAACAGCACTAAGAGAAGTATATGTAGCATACATAATGTACGTTGTTGGAGTTTTGTAACTAAACTTGTTTGACAGGGACCAAATTCAGAAAAATTACAATGTTCCTCATGAAAAATGAAAGGTGGACTTACCTGGGGAGAATGAAATTCTGATTGGCAGGAGATTTCCTCCACATTCTCCTCGCAGTCTAGGACAATACAGAGAAAAAATTAGTACCCAGATAATCGGTGATTTTGAAACAATTAGGGTGCTTTGAGATAGTATATGAAGGAGGCTGATTAAGAAGCATGTTCTTAAGATATTAGGGCATCCTGCTGAATAAAAGACAGATGGCAAAGGAGAAGTGTAGAGAGTAAATAATACAGATACTTTAACTTAGTCCTAATGTTCACCTTATGTAACAGCAAACAGTCTGTAAAAGATCTTGAACTATGTATTGGGATTTAGCAATTGAATTCCCTTATTCCTTCTGTCTGTCTTGAAATCCAGCTAAATTTCCTTTCTTGCATCACTCAACATTATTTTGCTAGTGTCTTTATCCATATTTATGAGATTTGCACTACTTTTAGGCAACATTTTATTTCCAATAGGCTGGTGGGTATTTGGGATACAGTAACTACTGAAAGACTTGAGTGTTCATCCAGGTGAGAGGTTTGGAATGAGTGTTGATGGTCCTTAATCCAGATGTACCAGAAAGGCACCCAAAACAACGTAAATAAGGCTATTAATCTCGTCCTGCATTGTGTTTGTATTTTCATTCTTACCATTTTAATCTGGCAGGATTTGAGCATTTGGGGCTTTGTGTACATAATACACAATACACCAAATATGTCAACTATTCTTACATTCTTTGGCCAGCAGCTTTGAAAATTCAGCTCAGAATGGTTGGAGGTTAGCCACATTGAACGACGTGATATCTCCCAATACTTCGATTTTGTGAAGGGACCAGAAACAGCTGGTCATCTATGTGCTTTTCATGAAAGTGACCATGCCATTCTTGAGAAAATGAACCTATCACCCTTCACGATAACATAATCATGGAACCGAACCACCAGCACATCGTTGGTAGACCGAATAAAGAACATGTGGGACAGGGCTCAGAGTGTCATCCTGTAATTCCAGCACTTTGGATGGCCAAGGGAGTTGGATTGCCTGTGCTTGCAGGTTTGAGACCAACCCAGGCAACGCGGTGTGACCTCAACTCCAACATAAATTAGAAATTAACTGGCCATGGTAGCGTGTGCCTATAGCACTGGCTACTTGGAAGGCTGAGCCAGAAGTATCACCAGAGCCCATGCGGCTGATGCTGAGATGGCCCTGAGTGTGCAAGTGCACTCCAGCTTGACGACTGTATCGGACCACAACTCAATAAAATTTTGGTATATATTCTTGATGGAATACTAGACCCTCAATGTAAGAGAAGATCAAAATTATGGCATATTCAACAATATCTATGCAGCTGGAATAACTCATTTTAAATGAATTATCACATAAAACAAAACCTAAATCCTGCATGTTCTCACTCACAAGTGTGTCCTAAGCACTGGGCAAAA
>NW_007049378.1:0-317 GCF_000164805.1 Carlito syrichta
AATTGCCACACTGTTTTCCACAGAGGCTGTACTAGTCTACACTCCCACCAACAGTGTAGAGAATAAATAGAATCGAGAAACAGAATTAGCTGAGTGAAAGAATCTTAGACATTTACTTTTTATTAAATAGGCATTAGTGTTATAAACTTTCCTTTTAGAACGGGTTTTGCTGTGCCACATAGGTTTCAATATATGTTCCCTTCTCATTTATCTATTTTTTTTACATTTCCCTTTTAATTTCTTCACTGTCTCATTGATTATATTTGTTTAATTTCCTTGTATTTATAAAGTATAAATTGCTTATACTTTATATTCAA
>NW_007049379.1:0-321 GCF_000164805.1 Carlito syrichta
ATAATGTTTGTCCTGTGAGTAGCCCACCTCTGTGACAGGTGTCACAATGAATGACCGTCCTCCAAAATGTTTGCTTAGTAAAAAGCTCCTCTTAGCTGGGCTCGTTGGCTCAGCTCGTAATCCCGTGCCTTTGGGAGGCTGAGGTGCATGGATTGCCTGAGCCTGGGGGTTCGAGACCTACCTGGGCAGCAAGACCTCATCTCTACAATAAATAAAAAAATCAGCTGGGCTTGTAGTGCATGCCTGTAATTCCAGCTACTTGGAAGGCTGAGGCAAAAGGATCACCGGAGCCATTGTGACTGCGGTGGCCGGGATCAGCCA
>NW_007049380.1:0-437 GCF_000164805.1 Carlito syrichta
CCAAGTGGGCCAGGGGCACCATGTCTGCTGGGATGACCTGCAGCTGTTCCTGGCTCCAGGGAGGAAATCACCTGCCCCTCCCAGGCCTCAAGGTGGCAAGGTCAAAGGTTAAGGTGGAGTCCTGCCCTGCCCAGGATCTGCGTAGGGAGACCAAGGTCCCACATCACCTGAGCTGCCCAGAGCCAGCCCCTTCCTTTGTAAATGAGGAGACTGAGGCTCAAAGTGAGACACAGCCCCCCCAGCCCCACACCTTGCTCTGTGGAATCCAATCCCTCCATGCCCAACTGGGATTTTTGTGTTGAATGCCACCGCCTACCTAAACCACCAGCCCCTCTGCATCCCAGGAGGTGGAGGCACATGTTACCCCTGTGGACCCAGCAGGAAGGGGACCTTCTGAGCCAGTTGCACTGCTCCTGGCTGCCAGGAACAGACCCCCA
>NW_007049381.1:0-353 GCF_000164805.1 Carlito syrichta
CACCTATAATCCCAGCACTTTGGGAGGCTGAGGTGAGAGGACTACCTGAGCCCACAGGTTCGAGACCAGCCTGGGAAACTTGGCGAGACCTCATCTTTACAATAAATCAGAAAGTTAGACAGGCATGGTGGCAAGCGCCTATAATTCCAGCTACTTGGAAGACTGAGGCGGAAGGATTGCCTGAACCCAGCAGGTCGAGGCTGTGGGGGCCGTGAACACGCCACTGCACTCCAGCCTGGGCGATAGAGTTGAGACTCCAACTAAAAAAAAAAATTTAGCCGGGCTCAGTGGCTCAGCCTGTAATCCCGCGCCTTTGGGAGGCTGAGGTGAGTGGATTGCCTGAGCCCATGGGT
>NW_007049382.1:0-354 GCF_000164805.1 Carlito syrichta
ACTCCTCACCATTTCTCTCCATTCCATTCCATTTCTCTCCCTTCCTTTCCATTACATTCCATCCCGTTCCATTGCTATCCATTCCATTCCACTGCATTTCAATGCATTATCCTATATTACATTCTATTGCATTCATCACCATTCCACTCCATTCCATTCCATTCCTTTCCTCTCCATTCCATTCCTCTCCATTCCATTCTACTCTATTTCATCCCATTCCACCCTTATCCATTCATTTCCTCTCCAATCCATTCTTCTTCATTCCATTCCTCTTCATTCCATTGCACTCCATTAGATTTCATTCCTCTTTTTTGTTCTGCAATAATTCCCTTCCATTCCATTCCTCTACATTCC
>NW_007049383.1:0-405 GCF_000164805.1 Carlito syrichta
GGGGGGATGGGACTAATGGTAGTAAACATCTGTCTGGGGACGGGGAGACACCTGTTATCATCAAGGGGGCCTAAATGAAGCATATTTGTATACCTAACCCTTAACTGTACCGCACAATATCAAAATAAAAATATTGATTAATAAAAAAAATTGATTATAAAAAAAAGAAAATGGCAAAAGACATGAATAGACACTTCTCAAAAGAAGATATACGGGCTACCAACAGACACATGAAAAAGTGCCCAGCCTCACTCATCATCAGAAAAATGCAAATCAAAACCACATTGAGATACCACCTAACCACTCTAAGAATAGCCATCATTAATAAAACAAACAACAGATGCTGGTGAGGATGTAGAGAAAAAGGAATGCTTCTACACTGCTGGTGGGAATGCAAACTAGTAC
>NW_007049384.1:0-318 GCF_000164805.1 Carlito syrichta
AATTTTTCTGTGTCCCAGGGAATAAGATGTGGAAGTAGCTACCCTCTATGATTTCACATGCGGAGGTCTAAAGTCTCTGATGTCTGAATGTCATGGATGACAACCCAGGAGGGAGTGAGGTCTGAAGGAGGGTGGGAGGGACCAGGTGACTCACCCTTGCATCTTCCTTTCATTATTCTGTTTGACCACCCGGACCTCATCAGAGGTTGTTTCCTTCCTGGTGTGTGTTAGAAAACCGCACTTGCTTATTTTAGTTGTTTGTTTGTTTGTTTGTTTGTTTGTTTTGAGTTGGAGTTTCACTCCGTCAACCAGACTGAA
>NW_007049385.1:0-318 GCF_000164805.1 Carlito syrichta
CTGACTTAACTAGTTAGCCAGCTGGCTAGCCATCTGACTTAACTAGCTCTCTACCTGGCTTGCTAGCTGCCTAACCAGCTGACTTAATTAGCCAATCAGCTGACTGGCCAAAGACTTAACTGGCTCACTACCTAACTAGCCAACTGGCCAGCCAGCTGACTAAACTAGCTGTCTTAAATAGCCTGCCTGCTTGCTAGTCAGCTGAATTAACTAGCTTACTATATGGCTAGCCAGTTGGCTAGCCAGCTGACTTAACTAGATGACTTAATTCACTAGCCATCTCTCTAGCCAGTTGATTTAAGTAGCAAGCTACCTTGC
>NW_007049386.1:0-348 GCF_000164805.1 Carlito syrichta
TGGAGCTCAGGGGCATGCTCACAGCCACCGTGGACTCGAACTGTCAGGCTCGGTTTATCCTTCCAACTTGGCCCCCGAGTGGCTGAAATCATAGGCCTGCACCACCACACCTGGCTAATCTTTGGATTTCTTTTTGATTCCCAAGACTGAGGAAGAGGCAGGAGGCTTCTTGAGCCCAGGGTATGGAGACCAGGTGGGCAATGTAGCCAGACCTTGTCTAGGTGAGAGGTCCCCAAAATCAAGTCAGGTGGGGTCACCCCCCACATCCTAGCTGCTTGAGAGCCGAGATGTTAGGACAGCCTGAGCCCCACAGGTTGAGGCTCTGGGAGTCACAATCATGCCACCACA
>NW_007049387.1:0-317 GCF_000164805.1 Carlito syrichta
ATCATCTAGCTATGTCAGCTGGCTAGCCAGCTGCCTAGTTGGTTAGGTAGATAGTTAAGTAAATTGTCTAGCCAGTTATCTAGGTAGTTAAGTAACCTAGTTTAGTCAGTTCTCTAGCCCGATAGTTAGCTAGGTTGCTAGGTAGTTAAGTCAGTTAGCAAGCCATGGGCTACATAGGTAGCTAGCTAGTTATGTCAGCTAGTTAAGTCAGCTGGCTATCCAGCTGTCTAGCTATTTAGCTAGCTAGTTCAGTTTATGGGCTAGCCAGCTTACTAGCTGGTTTAGTCAGCTAGTTAAGTCAGTTGACTAGCCAGCTG
>NW_007049388.1:0-487 GCF_000164805.1 Carlito syrichta
CCATGGGCACACGATATGGCCACAGTGGAAACATGCAGCGGGCCCACTGCAGAGACACACAGCAGAACAACCATAAAACCACATGCCATGACAATTGCTGACTTACACAACTAGTCCAAAACAGAGGCACATGGTGGATCTACCATGGAGACATGCAGCAGGTCCTATATGAAAGCATGTGGTGTGTTCACTGAAGAGGCTCATGTCATAAAGGCATACAGTAGTGCCATCGCAGAGACACAAAGGGTCCCTGCAGAAGCAGGTTGCAGGGTCACTGTAAAGTCATGTGGCAAGGCTACACAAGTGGCAGGCAGTGATTACACTGCAGGGGAATGCAACAGGGCCTCCATGAAGGCGTGTGGCAGGGCCACCACACAGGCATACATCAGGGCTACTGTGGAGGCACATGAAAAGTCTATTTGGGAGACACATGGCATGACCATCTCAAAGGAATGTAGAAGGTTGATCCCAAAGTCACATTATGGGG
>NW_007049389.1:0-3680 GCF_000164805.1 Carlito syrichta
AAATGTTTAAATTATCTCAAAATATCCACAGAAGATACTGAATAACATTTACAACTATTATTATAAGAAATCAACACATTTATTGTTAAAAAGTTCCACAATGCAATCAATGTTTTACATTACAAACCCAGAATGAATATCAAAATGGGAAAAGTTGAGACAATGTTCTCTAAGAGATGGAATATGACAAGGATGTATGCTTTTGTCACTTTTATTCAACGTAATTCTGGAAGTCTTAAAAGGAACAATCAGTGGTAAAAAAAAAGGGATGAAAGAACAAAAACAATAAAAACCTAAAATGCCTCCAAATTGAAAAAGAGGAAGTCAAACTAGCCATCATTGAGGATAAAATCTTATATCTAAAAAAAAAAGTAGTATCTCAGTGTGGTTTTGATTTGCATCTCCCTGATGATTAGTGAGGTTGAGCATTTCTTCATGTGTTTGTTGGCTGCTCGGATGTCTTCTTTTTTTTTTTTTTTTTTTTGAGTTGGAGTCTCACTCTGTCGCCCAAACTGAAGTGCAGTGGCCGCTCCCGGCCACCACAGCCTTGACCTGCTGAGCTCCGGCTATCCTTCTGCCTCAGCCTTCCAAGTAGCCAGAATTATAGGCATGCACTACCAGGCCTGGCTGATTTTTTTTTTAATTTATTGTAGAGATGAGGTCTCGCTGTCTAGGCGGGTCTTGAACCCGCGGGCTCGGGCAATCCACTCACCTCAGCCTCCCAAAGGCGCAGGATTACAGGCTGAGCCACCGAGCCTGGCTGGATGTCTTCTTTTGTGAAGTGTCTGTTCATATCTTTTGCCCATTTTATAATGGGGTTGTTTGTTTTTTTTCTTTTCAGCACGTTTGAGTTCTTTGTAGATCCAGGATGTTAAGCCTTTGCCAGACCTGGAGTTGGCAAATACTTTTTCCCAGTCTGTAGGCTGTCTCCCTGCTCTCTTGCCAGTCAGACTGGCAATTATCAACAACTCAAAAAATAACAGCTGCTGGAGAGGGTGTGGTGAAAGGGAACACTTCTACATTGTTGGTGGGAGTGTAAACTAGTGCAACCTCTGTGGAAAGCAGTGTAGCAATTCCTAAAAGTTCTAAAAATCAACTTTCCATATGACCCCACAATCCCCCTACTGGGAATATACCCTGAAGACCTCAAATCACTCCATAAAAAAGATACCTGCACACGTATGTTTATCACAGCGTTGTTCACAATAGCAAGAACCTGGAAACAACCATGCTGCCCATCAAAAGAGGACTGGATTTTAAAAATGTGGTACATGGAATACTACGCAACCATAAAAAAGAACAAAATCATGAATTTCACAGCAACCTGGATGGAACTAGAATCTATAATACTGAGTGACCTCTCACAGAAACAAAGATCCAAGTATCCCATGTTCTCACTCATATAATGGGCCTTGAACATCCAACGTAATACTATAAGAAAATGACTAACAGTACTGGGAAACTATGGGGAGGGAGGGGGATGGGATTAACAGTAGCAAATATCTGTCTGGGGATGGGGAAACACCTCTTATCAACAAGGTGCCTGAATGAAATGTAATTGTACACCTAACCCTTAACTGTACCCCACAAAACCATAATAAAAAATATTGATTAAATATTTTTTAAAAAGTAAAATTAAAGAATGCAAAAAATAAACCTCTTAGATTTGATAAATAAATCCATAAAAGTATTTCGGGATACCAAATTAGTGAGAAGAGATCACTAGTATTTTTATAGAACAATAACAGTCTAGCTGAGGGCCAATTCAAGAAGGTAGTTCCATTGGCAATAGCTACAAACAATACATTATGTCAAAATATACTTAACCAAGAAAGTGAAAGATCTCCATAAAAAGAACTACAAAATATTGATGAAAGAAACTATTGATGACAAATGAAAACCATCCCATGCTCATGGATTGGAAGAATGAATGATCAGTGCACTGACCATACTGCCCAAAGTATCTATAAATTCAATGCAATCTTTATCAAAATTTCAACATCATTTCTCACAGAAGTTTTTAAAAATCCAAAAATTCATATGGAATTATAAATATTTCAAATAGTCATTGTAATGCTAAAGAAAAATAATAAAGTTGGAGGGAACACATTACCTATTGTCAAATTAAGTCACACTTTTATAGAAATAAAAAGAGCATGGTATTTGTACAATGGTAGACACATAAGTCAATGAAACAGAATAGAGAACCCAGAAATAAAGTTAAATACAACTCAATGATCTTCAATGAAGTCAGCAAAAATATATGCAAAGCCTCCACCAATAACCACTGGAAAGAGGAGAAACAATTCAGTAAATGGTGCAGGAAAACTGACGGATCACATGCAGCAGACTGAAACAGGTCCTCTACCTATCACCATACAGAAAAAGCAATACTAAATGGATCAAAGTCCTAAATGTGAAACCTCAACCTTTATGAATCCTAGAAAAAACTATAGGAAACATTCCTTAGGGAAATCGGAATGGGCAACTAATTCCTGATCAACTCTCCAAAAGTGAATGCCACAAAGACGAGATAGAAAAATGGGACTTCATCAAACTGAAAAGTTTCTGCAAATCGAAGGAAACCATCAAAAGAGCAGGGGGATAGCCCACAGTATGGGAAAAAGTATTTGCCAACTGTAAACCTGACAAAGGCCTAACATCCAGGATCTAGAAGAAACTGAAACATACCAAAAGGAGAAATAAAAAGCACGCCCTATTAAAAAATGGGAAAAATATATGAATAGATACTTCTCAGAAGAAGACATACAAGCAGCCAACAGATACATGAAAAAATGCTCAACTTCACTAATCACAGAAATACAAATTAAAACCACACTGACATACCACCTAACTCCAGTCAAGATGGCAATCATCAATAAATTGAAAAACAACAGATAATGGAGAGGATGTGGAGAAAAGGGGCTACTTCTACACTGCTCCTGGGAGTGTAAACTAGTACAACTTCTATGGAAAACAGTGTGGTGAATTCTAAAAGTTCTAAAAATTGACCTTCCATATGACCCAGCAATTCCTCTTTGGGGAATATACCCAAAGGAACTCAAACCACTCTACCAAAAAGATAACTGCACATGTATATTTCTGGCAGCATTATTTACAATAGAAAAAAATAGAAAAACCAACTGTACTGCCCACTGAAAGTATACTGGATAAAGAAAATGTGGTATATTTACATGATGAACTATTATGCAGCCATAAAGAAAAGCAAAATTATGAACTTCACAGCATCTTGGATGGAATTAGAGTCTATAATACTCAGTGATTTATCACAGAAACAAAGATCTTAGTACTACATCCACTCAGAAACAAACCCTTAACATTTATCATAATACTATAAGAAAGGGATTCACAGCAGTGGAACAGTGTCAGGGAGGGAAGGGGGACATGTAACATCAGTAAGTGTACCAAACTTTACCTATATGATGACCACTTATTTACCAAATCCAGAATTGTACCCTACATCTTGAAATACAAACACATGCACACACAGGGGCAAAACACACCATATTTATAATAGTTAAATGGGAAAAGTGACTTGTCATGTGCGTAAAATAAAAAACCCACACATCTTCCAATATACAAACACTATCTTAAGTGGAGTTATAAACCTAAAGTATACCTTGGAACTATAAACTTATGTGAGAAAATACCTAGGAAAA
>NW_007049390.1:0-316 GCF_000164805.1 Carlito syrichta
ATTCCATTCCTTACATTCATCTACAATCATTACTTTGCATTCGATTCCTCTCCATTGCATTCCATTCCATTTCATTCAACTCCATTCTTCTCCACTCCATTCCATTCCATTCCTCTCCATTCCATTCCTCCCCATTCTATTGCCTTCCATTTCATTCCATTCCATTCCATTCCATTCCTTGCCAATCCATTCCTCTCCATGGCTCTCCATTCCAGTCCATTCCAGTCCTCTCCATTCCATCCCATTCCATTCCTCACCATTCTGTTGGAGTCCCACCTGATTGACAGGGTCAGGGTGGGCCGAAGATCCCGGGCCG
>NW_007049391.1:0-601 GCF_000164805.1 Carlito syrichta
TTCTACACAAATATTATCTCCCTATAGGAATACTACCTCATAGCTCCCTCCAATAAAGACCCTAAGATGGCACTGGCCGGCACCGCCAGGCTCCGAAAGACCACTGCCACCCCCTCCCAAACTGATAAATACAGACCTCTCTCACCCTCACTCTCTCACTCCCCCTTCCCTACCAGGCAGTTACAGACCTTCTTCCCTCTCTATGTAGCCGCTGCTCTAATAAATCTCTTGGCCTCAAAGGGTGTTGAGTCTCACTGGCGCCATCCTCCTTCATTGGTGCCGAAACCTGGGAGCCCTCTTGCCTAAGGTGAGGCCCCATCCCGTTGCTGGTGGCACTCGCCCCTTGAGGCCTTCGCCCATTTTCTTGAATGCCAGCGCCGCATCCATCACCACCTTGAATAGGTAAGTGCCCCTATCTGAAAAACCTAACAACCTCCCCGGGATACCCAAAAGGGACTGACCGTTGATCGTCTGGTGGCTCTTTTGGCCCCAGGGCAGGGGAGGACCACACCCCGCCTAGGCTTTCAAAGCCACAGCGGACCCCCCTACTGGTTTTTCCTTCTCCCGCCTAGGACTCTAAAACCACCTCTTTAACTCCTAT
>NW_007049391.1:2281-2651 GCF_000164805.1 Carlito syrichta
CATGATATATACCTAATCCTTTCCAACACCCTGCTTCTGGAGGAACGTAGGAGAGTCTGGAAACAGGCTAGAACATACACAGATGAAATTCACCAAACCACCCCAGCTCACTCCCTTAGTGCAGCGGCTGTCCCAGACCAGGATCCAGTCTGGGACTATAAATCTCCTGCCGGCATCGAGTCCAGGGATCGCTTCTCTACTTGCCTCCTTTCTGGGATGCGTAGGGCTGCAGAAAAGGCAGGTAATTTTGAAAAACTTCAGGAAGTTATTCAGGACAAAGATGAGAATCCCTCTTTCTCAGTCGACTCACTAGGGCACTTCAACAGTATACCCACATAGATCCGGACTCCCCTGATGGCCGGCAACTCCT
>NW_007049392.1:0-314 GCF_000164805.1 Carlito syrichta
AGGAAGATCGAGTAACAAGTTCAGGAAGTAACTATATATCCTTTCATCCCACAAATCAATTTTCCATATTATTTATAGATCTTGATAAGTGTGGTAAATTTGTTTCAATTGATGAACATGTATTTATACTTTATTGTTATGTCCATGGGATTTACTTTCTGTGTTGTACACTCTATGTGTTTTTATAAACGTATAATGATATGTACTTACAACTATATTATCATGCAAAATAGTTTCACAACCCTAAAATTCCGCTATTCCTTCCTTTTCCTACTTTCAGGTCCCTGGCAATTACTGATATTTTACTGTTTCCA
>NW_007049393.1:0-590 GCF_000164805.1 Carlito syrichta
GGAATATAGAGGAATGGAATGGAAAAGAATGTAATGGAGAGAAAAGGAAGAGAATGGAATAGATAATAGTGGAATGGAATGGAAAGTAATGGAATATAATGAAGAGGAATGCAATGGAATAGTGGAATGGAGTGAAATCCAATGGAATGTAATTTAATGAGAGGAATGGAATGGAGAGGAATTAAAGGGAAATGAATGGAATGGAATGGAAGGAAATGAAGTGAAATGGAATGCAGAGAAACGGAATAGAGGGAAGTGAAGAGGAATGGAATGGAATCAATGGAATGGAGAAGAATGGAATGGAAGAAATGCAATTGAGTGTAAAGAAATTGAATGGAAGTGAGAGAAATGGAAAGGAATGGAATGAAATGGAAAGGAATGGAATGCAGAGGAAAGGAATGGAATGCTAGGAAATGGAATGGAAAGGAAAGGAATGGAGTGGAATGGAATGGATTTGAATGGAATGGAATGGAAATAAGAGAAATGGAAAGGAGAAATGGAATGCAATGGAATTGGTGGGAGAGGAATGTAGAAGAATGGAATAGAATGGAGTGCAGTGGACAGAAGAGGATTGGAGTGGATCGGAATGG
>NW_007049394.1:0-4330 GCF_000164805.1 Carlito syrichta
TAGCTAGCTAGGCAGCTGGGTAAGTAGATAGTGGCCTGGCCAGCTGGCTAGCCAGCCAGCTTAAATAGCCAGTCAGTTGTCTGGAAAGTCGGATAGCCAGTCAGCTTATCTAGCCAGCCACCCTGCTGCTCTGCCAGCTAATCAACTGGATTAATTTGCTGGACATCTACCTGACCAACCTTATAACCAGCTGCAATAACTTGCCAGCCACCTAGCTAGCCAGAAAGCTAGCCAACAGACTTAGGTAGCTGACTTAACTAGATAGCAATCTGGTTAGACAGCTGGCTTAACTAGTTAGCCAACTAGCTAGCCAGCTGGCTAACCAGCTCACTCACTCTCTGACTTAACTAGCATGCAGGCCTGCTAGGAAGCTGACTTAATTAG
Organism: Carlito syrichta; assembly: GCF_000164805.1. Taxonomy (NCBI): domain Eukaryota; kingdom Metazoa; phylum Chordata; class Mammalia; order Primates; family Tarsiidae; genus Carlito; species Carlito syrichta. The sequence continues at coordinate 385 of NW_007049394.1, forward strand.
CTAGCTACCTACCTTGCCAGGTGGCTAGCCAACTGATGTCTACCTAACTTAACCAGCTAGGCAGCTGGCTAGCCACCTAACTATACAAGCAAAATACCAAGCTAGCCAGTTGGCTACTCACATGAATTAACTAGCTGACTTAACCAGCTAGACAGTTCGCTAGCCAGCTGACACACTAGCTGACTTAACTAGCTAGCTACCTATGTATCCCACTGGCTTGCCAGCTTACATAATTACCTAACTACCTAGATAACCAGCTGGATATCAAATTGATTTATCTAGATTACTAAACTAGCTAGCCAGCTGACTAGCCAGCTGATTAATAAGCAAGATACTCACATAGGCAGCTGTCTAGCCAGCTCACTTAACTAGCTGACTTAACTAACTAGCCAGCTTACTTAACTAACTGAATTTACTAGCTAGCTACCTAACTAGCCAGCTGAATTTACTGGCTGAAATTACTAGTTATCTACCCAGGTAGATATCTACCTAGCTAGTCATCTTAACTAGCTAGCTAGCTGACTTAACTAGCTGACTTAACTTGTTAGCTACCTAGCTAGCCAGCTGACTTAACTAGCTGAAATAACTCACTAACCAGCTGTATAGCCATCTGATTAACTAGCTTTTTAACTAGCTAGCAAGCTGGCTAGACAATTAACTTCATGAGGTGACTCTTCTAGGTAGCCAGCTGGCTAGCCAGCTGTATTAACTAGCTAGGTATCCTTCTAGGCAGCTGGCTAGCCAGCTGACTTAACTAACTGACTTAACTAGCTAGCCAGCTGACTTAACTAGCTAGGTACCTAGCTCGCTATTGACTTAACTCGCTGACTTAAGTAGTTAGCTACATATCTAGCTATCATACAGCTAGCTGACTTAACTAGATAGCTAGCTGACATACCTGGCTGACTGAACTTGCTATCCACCTAGCTAACCAGCTGACTTAACTAGCTGAAATAACTAGTGAGCCAACTGGCTACCCATCTGAAGTAACTACCTTTTTAACAAGCTAGCAAGCTGGCTAGACAACTGATTAACGAACTGACTTAACTAGATAGCCAGCACGTTAACCAGCTGACTAAACTAACTGATTTAACTAGCTAGCCATCTGGCTAGCCAGCTGACTTAATTGCCTAGCTACCTAGCTATCCAGCAACTAGCTAGCTGACAACTCTCGGACTTAATGAAGTAGCTAGCTGGCTAGTCAGGACTTAACTAAGCAGCTACCTAGATAGACAGCTGGATAGCCAGCTGACTTAACTAGCTGGCTGAAATAACTGATCGCTTTTCTAGTCACCTGAATTAGCTACCTTGCTATATAACAAGCCAGCTGGCAGTCCAGTAGACTTAACTGGGTTACTTAACTAGCTAGCCAGCTTTCTAGCCAGCTGACTTAAGTAGCCAACTACCTAGCTAGCCTCCTGGATAGCCAGATGGCTTAACTAGGTGTCTTAACTAGCTAAAGAGTGGGCTAGACAGATTACTTAACTATCTAACTACCTAGCTAGGCACCTGTCTAGCCAGCTGACTTCACTAGGTGAATCAACTAGCTAGCCAGCTGGCTAGCAGGCTGACTTAATTGCCTAGCTACCAAGCTAGTCAGCTGGATTCCCAGCTTACTTAACTATCTAGCTACCTACATAGTCCACTGGCTTACCAGATGGCTTAGCTAACTGTCTTAACTAGTTAGTTACCTGGCTAATATCTAGCTAGTCAGCTGAGTGAACTAGCTGACTTACCTAGCAAACTTGCTGACATAAAATGTGATTTATATAGCTAGGTTCCTAGCTAGCAAGCTGACTTAACTAGCTGAAATAATCTGCTCACCAAAAGGCTAGCCATGTGATTTAACTAGCTTTTTGACCACCTAACCAGCTGGATAGCCAATTGACATAATGAGCTGACTTAACTAGCTAGCCAGCTGATTGCCAGCTGACTTAACTAGCTGACTTAACCAGCTAGTCAGTTGTCTAGCCTGCTGACATAAGAAGCTGTCTACCTATCTAGCCAACTGGCTAGCCAGGTGACTTACCTAGCTGACTTAAGAGAGAAAGCATGCTAGACAGCAAAGTTAACTAGCTTGCTACCTACCTAGCCAGCAGGCTATCCAGCTGACTTAACTAGCTGACTTGAACAGCTAGCCTGCAGTCTAGAAAACCGGCTTATCTAGCTAGCTACCTACTTAGCCAGCTGGCTAGAAAGCTGACTAAACTAGCTGACTTAACCAGCTAGTCAGTTGTCTAGCCAGCTGACTAAACTCACTGACATCACTAGCTAGCCAGGTATCTATGTAGCTGACTTAACTAGATAGCTACGTACCTAGACAGTAGGCAAGCCAGCTCTGTTAACTAGCTGAATTAACCAGGTAGTTAGCTGGCAAGCCAACTGACGTAACTAGCTCACTATTTAGCAAGTCAGCTGACTAGTAAGCTGACCTATTGGCCTGCAAGTTACCGACAAGATAGTTGACCTGTTGGCTGGCGAGTGAGCTGACTAGTTTGCTGACCAGTTGGCAGGCAAGCAAGCCAACTAGTTAGCTGACCTGATGAAAAGTGAGCAGGCCCACTGGTTAGCTGACCAGCTAGCTGAGTTGCTAGCCAAATAGTTAGCTCAGTAACTAACTGATTTTCTAGCTGACTTAACTAGCTAGCTGACTAGTTAGCTGACTATCTACCTGACATAACTAGCTAGCAAACAAACTATCTAGCTGGCTAGCTAGCTGAATTAACTAGCTAGATATCTGGCTAGTTAACTGGCTAGCTGAGTTAACTATCTAGCTAACAAGATAACAAACTATCTAGCTGACTTAACTAGTTAGCTGAACACTTAGCTGACTTGCTAGCTGACTTAAATAGCTAAGTGGCTAGCTAACTGACTTAACTAGCTGACAAGCTATTTGGGTGGCTAGATGGCTAGCCAGGTGACTTGAGTAGCTAGCTACCTGGTTGGCTACAGAGCTAGCCAGCTGGCTTAACTAGCTAGCTACCTGCCTTGCTAGCTGGCTAGGCAGCTGGCTAGTGGGCTAGGCAGCCAGTTAACTAACTAGCGGGCTGGCCATATGGCTAGCCAGCTGGCTTAAGTAGCCAGGCAGCTGGTTGGACAGTCAGATAGCCAGCTGGGTTAAATAGCCAGACACTCTGCTGGTCATTCAGCTAGCCAGCCAGCTAAATTAACTGGCCACCTACCTGACCAGCCTGCTAATCAGCCGGCTTAATTTGCCAGTCAACTAGCTAGCCAGCCAGCTACCAGCTGACTTAACTTGCTGACTTAACTAGATAGCCATCCGGCTATCCAGCTGGCTTAACTAGCTCGCCACTAAGCTAGTCAGCAGGCTAGCTAGCTCATTTAATTCACTGACTTAACTAGCTAGCCAGCCGGTTAGCCAGCTGATTTAATGAGCTAATTAGCTACCTAGCCAGGTGGCTAGCCAGCTGACTCAACTAGCTGACATAATTAGTTAGTCAGCTGGCTAGCCATCTGACTTAACTAGCTTACATCTCTATCTAGCCAGGTGGCTAGCCAGCTGACTTAACTCGCATGCTACTTACGTTTCCCCATGGCTTGCCAGCTGACTTAACTACCTAGCTTCCTAGTTAACCAGCTGGCTAGTGAGCAGTCATAACTGGGTGACTTAACTAGCTAATCAGCTGACTATCTAGCTGACTTAACTAGCTAGCTGCCCAGCTAGACTATCAGGATGACTTATCTAGGTGACTTAACTTGCTAGCCAGCTGACTTAACTACCTGATGTAATTGGCTAGCTACCTAGCTAGCTAGCTGAATTTACTAGCTGAAATAATAAACTAGCTACCTATCTAGATATCTAGATAGCTAGCAGACTTAACAGACTGACTTAACTAGCAAGCTAGCTGACATAACTGGCTGACTTAATTAGCTAGGTACCTAGCTAGACAACTGACTTTAGCTGAAATAACTAGCTAGCCAACTG
>NW_007049395.1:0-312 GCF_000164805.1 Carlito syrichta
CATATATATATGTATACACGTGCATATATATGTATGCATGTATATATATACATGTGTGTATATATGTATGCATATATTATATATATATAATTTTTTTCTTTGTAGACAAGCTCAGACTACTTCCCTAACTAAGTAACTAACATTTATGTATGACTTTCAGAATGACAGGTATTTTTCTTTCTTTTTTTTTTGAGTTGGAGTCTCACTCTGTTACCCAGACTGGAGTGCAGTGGCCGTTCCCGGCTACTGCAGCCTCAACCTGCTGGGCTCTGGCGATCCTTCTGCCTCAGCCTTCCCAGTAGCTGGAACTAC
>NW_007049396.1:0-457 GCF_000164805.1 Carlito syrichta
ACTCCGAAGTTGTCCTCTGTGAGCTGCTGTTGGGGACTTTGCTTCATGATGGTTCATACTGGGCAATCTTAATCACAGGACCAATGAGCATGGTACATTTTTTTAGTGCTTTCCACATGGCCAGGGCCTGGGCTAAACACTTTGCAGGCATTATTTCATATAATCGATGCTGTTTTTATTCCCAATTTATACATGAGAAAACGGAAAGCCACATGGTTGCAGATTGCAAGTCAGGATCAGATCAGCTTCCATGTGACTCTAGAGTGGCCCTTGCAAGCGCTAGGCATTCTGTCTTTTCATACACAATAGGACTGATTACAAGCTACGACCCAATGTCAGAACTCAGATTCTCAAGCAGCTGATGGTGTTCAAAGCATTAAAACAAAACCCTCCCCTCTTTTTTTTTTTCCTCCTTAATATCTGGCTTCTGTTTTTGTCTTCTAATTCTTTATAAGAG
>NW_007049397.1:0-311 GCF_000164805.1 Carlito syrichta
CCCTCCAACCCGGGCGATAGAGTGAGACTCCAACTCAAAAAAGAAAAGAAAGGTGGTGTTTTAAGATGGCATAGCTCATTTAGTGCATATATGGATTTTTAAAATTTAATTAATTAATTTATTTATTGTAGAGATGAGTTCTCACTATGTTGCCCCGGCTGATCTCAAACATCTGGGCTCAAGCATTCCTCTTACTGTGGCCTCCCAAACTTCCAGGATTTTAGGCAGGAGCCACTGTGCCTGGCCTGTTCTTTTTTTTAGGTTGGAAGATATAGTTAATTTAGAAAGTAAATTGGAGACCAAGAGAAAGA
>NW_007049398.1:0-346 GCF_000164805.1 Carlito syrichta
AGCCCACCAGGTCGAGGCTGCGGTGGCTGGGAGCGGCCACTGCACTCCAGTCTGGGCGACAGAGTGAGACTTCAACTCTAAAAACAAACAAACAAATAAAAACGAACAAACAAACAAAAAACCCCAGGGATAATAGAAAAAAGAATGTTTAATTCGTTCAACATGGAATGCAATCACAACACTCACGATTACGATGCCCACCTGTGGTTCAGGGCCCTAAACAATTTGTCAGAAAAAATTCTCTCTTTTTTTCATGATTTCTCTCACTCATCGTAATCCTCAAAATAAGCAACTAAAACTCAGTCTTGGCTTTGATGTCCTCCAGTGCAAGACCATCTCCAGTTAC
>NW_007049399.1:0-517 GCF_000164805.1 Carlito syrichta
GGAGAGTACTTTGAAGGTGACTAAAATGTAAACATGTAAGGATAAATACGCAATTTTTGTAAATACATTCTGAGTCTTGGGGTTCTTCCTTGTGTATACTCATATATTCTTTAGGTTGTGTGTGTGTGTATAAATAATCTTTTCATTTTCACATAGATTGGATTTTCTATTGATAACGCATGCAATTGATATGTCTAGAATCTATATGTATTAGAAGACAACCGATACCTTAACAGTGCTGACCTTTTCAATCCATGAATAATAATAATCTATTCATTTATTTATTATTCATTTACTTTCTGACAGAAAAACATCATCAGTTTCAGGAAAAATGTCTTACAAAACTTTTGTTAGAATTTTTGTCTTTCTTAGACAGTTTATAGTTGTTAATGTGATAGGATATAACCTTCTTTATCTACTTTCATTTTCATTTTATTGGCTATTTGTTTATGTACTTTTTTAGATTCAGCGGGTGCATGCGCTCAGTGTCTGCTGTTTCATCCTTAGGCCTCTGTGT
>NW_007049400.1:0-338 GCF_000164805.1 Carlito syrichta
CAGCTGATTTAACTAGGTAGCTACAAAGCTAGCCAGTTGGCTAGCCAGCTGGCTTAAATAGCTGTCTTAACTTGTTAGCCAGCAGGCTAGCCAGTTTACTTCACTAGCTAGCTGCCTAACTAACCAGCTGGTTAACCAGCTGACTTAACTAGCTGACTTTTCTAGATAGACAGCTGGCGAGCCAGCAAACTTAACTAGCTAGCTACCCAGGTTGCCTGATGGCTTGCCAGCTGACTTAACTAGGTGACTTTAGCTAGCCAGCTGGCTAGACAGCTGAATTAACTTGCTAGCTACCTAGCTATGAAGCCAGCTAGCCTGCTGACTTAACTAACTGACTA
>NW_007049401.1:0-819 GCF_000164805.1 Carlito syrichta
TTATTTTTGGAGGCTCACACTAAGGAAAAAGGAATTCATTGGAGAATAGTCTGAAATTGGGTCAAGAGAGTTGGGCTCTTCTTTGCCATTTGTGAGTTCCTGTGGCCAAAGAAAAGTCACTTATGGAGTCACTGTATTACAAGGGCTTAATGATACTTGCCACATCCATAACAAAGGGGTGTGGTATGGAATAAATGAAATAATTTATACAAAATTTATTTGTTTTTACATCTTTTATGTGACGAAATATGAAAGAGGTGCTTCCAAAACACAAAATTAATGAGATGGAGTTCTCTGTAAAACAAACAAACAAACAAACAACAGCAAAAAAAAAACTGACAGGTAAATTTTGGGGAAATCTTAATTATTCTTCACTTATACTATTTCTCTTTTTTATATTCAGAAGAATGCTATAACTACTTGTCAGATTCAAAAGACAAACAATAACTTCTAACTACATGTTGGATTTTTAAAGTCAACAAAAAAGACCCTTGACTGATCATTCACTCATTCATTTATTCAACAAATAATTTTATGCAAAATTAAACAGGAGGATCTAAAGCAGAAGGATTGCCAGCACAGCTGTATACTAACCTGCAACAAAGTGAAACTCCAACTCAAAAAAAAAAAAAAAGACAGAAAAGCTTAGGACCTGATGACTTCACAACTGAATTCTGCCAAGCAGTTAAAGTACTAATATTAGTTTTATTCAAACGCTTTAAAAAGATGGAAGTGTAGGGAATAATTTCAAATTCACTATATGAGGGCCAGAATTACTCTGATAGCAAACAAGACAAGACACAGAAAGGAAAAAAAAAA
>NW_007049402.1:0-348 GCF_000164805.1 Carlito syrichta
CCATGGTGAATGAGCATCCTGTGTGATGGATGCCCCAGTGACTTCACGTCAACTGTGACCGTGGTCCTTGTGACTATCCCTCCTCCATATTTGGTTCCCTAGTGACTAGCCTACCTCTGTGATGGGTGACAACTGACTAGGTCTCTTTTAAAATGGGTTCCTCAGTGACTTCTCCTACTCTGTGAAGTTTTCAATAATGACTGACCTTCCTTTGTGATTGATGTTTCAGCGACTGGCCTGCTTTCATTATTGGTCACCCAGTGACTATGTCTCCTCTGTGATTGGGGTCAAGTGACTGGCTCTCCTCCATAATGTTTTTGCCTATTGACTAGCTTTCCTCTGTAATGA
>NW_007049403.1:0-315 GCF_000164805.1 Carlito syrichta
CCAGTTGCCTAGCTGGGTAGCTAACTCATTAAGTCAGCTGACTAGCCAGCTGGTTAGCTAGTTAGGTAGCTGACTAGCCAGCTGGTTAGCTACCTGCCTAGGTAGGTAACTAGCTACTTAAGCCAGATGGATACCTAGGTGACTAAATAGTTAAGTCAGTTGGAAAGCATGTGGAATACCTATGTAGTTAACTAGTTAAGTCAGCTGGCTAGCCACCTGGTTAGCTAGTGATGTCAGCCAGATAAACAATCTGGCTAGTCAGCTGGCTAACGAGTTCAGTCACCTAGTTGAGTCAGCAGGCTAGCCAGCTGTCTA
>NW_007049404.1:0-350 GCF_000164805.1 Carlito syrichta
AAGTCAGCTGGTATGCTAGGAAGCTAGCTCTATAAGTCAGCTAATTATATCAGCTAGCTTCTTAAGTCAGTTAGTAAGTCAGCTGGCTAGCTAGATTGCTTTATAGGTATCTAAATAGTTTAGCCAGCTAATTAAGACAGCTGGATAGCTAGGTAGCTAGCCTGTTAAGTCAGCTAGTTAAGTCAGCTTGTTAACTAGTTAATTCAGTGAGATAAAACAGCTCAGTTGACACTCTGAGTAGCTAGCTTGTTAAATCAGCTGACTAGCCAGTTAACCAGCTAGTTAAGTAACCTAGTTAAGTCAGCTCACTAGCCAGCTGGCTAGGTAGGCAGCTAGGTAGTTAAATCAGC
>NW_007049405.1:0-307 GCF_000164805.1 Carlito syrichta
ACTAAAGTCACTTCAGCTCTGATCTCCGGCCTCTCCCCTTTGTTTTTCATTGCAGGCAGCCAGATTTACTCACAGTTTGGGTTTGTTTTTTGGGATTTTTTTAGTCAGCTGCCTGGGGGTTGCTTTTGTCTGATTCAGCATAGTGGTAGGGCTTTGTCTCCTGTTTCACGACGTTACCTTAGGAACTGAGGTAGGGTTTGTTGATAGTTGAGCGAGGCAATGGAAGTCTCTGCCTGGAGAATGGCCGAGGCAGTTTTTGCAGATCCATTTCTCTCTGCTTGTCTGGATCCCCCAGCTTCGGGTCACA
>NW_007049406.1:0-307 GCF_000164805.1 Carlito syrichta
AGCTAGCCAGGTGACTTTACTAGCTGAAATAACTAGCTAGATACCTAGCTAGCTCTCTAGATAGGTAGCTGACTTTTCTAGCTGACTTAACTAGTCTGCTAGCTGACATAACTAGCTTTCTTAACTAGCTAGTTACCTAGCTAGTCAGCTGAATTAACGAGCTGAAATCGCTAGCTAGTCAGTTGTCTATATATCTGACTTATCTAGCTTTAAAACTATCTAGTGATCTGGCTAGGCAACTGATTTAATGAGGTGACTTAACTAGCTAGCCAACTGGTTAGCCAGCTGACATAACTAGTTGATTAAT
>NW_007049407.1:0-307 GCF_000164805.1 Carlito syrichta
CAATTAGTTAGCCGGATGGCTAGCTAGGTGGCTGGCAAGTTAAGCTGGATGGTTAGCAGGTTGGTAAGGTAGGTGGTCAGCTAGTAAAATTGGCTGGATAACTGGCTGACTAACAGGGTGGCTGGCTAGTTAAGCCGGCTGGCTATCCAACTGTCAGGGTGGCTGACTAGCCAGCTGGTCAGCCCACTATCTAGCTAGTTGGCTGCCTAGGCAGCTAGGCTGCCATGTAGCTAGCTAGTTAAGCCAACTGGCTAGTCATTTAGCCCACCAGGTAATTAGCTAATTAAGTCTGCTGGCTAACCAGCTA
>NW_007049408.1:0-749 GCF_000164805.1 Carlito syrichta
CTAAACCTGCTGACTTAACCCTTTAACTAACTAACTAGCCAGCTGTCTTAACCAGCAGACTAAATTAGATGCTGACTTAACTAGTTGACTTAGCTAGCTGACTTAACTACTTAGCTAGCTGACTTAACTGGCTGACTTAACTAGTTAATTAGTTGACTTAACCACCTGTAATAAATAGCTAACTATTTAACTAGCTGAATATCCAGCTGATTTAACTAATTAGCTAATTAGTTAGGTAGAAGATTGAGTAGCTGAATTAAATAGTTAACTAACTAGTGAGCTACCTTAACTAGTAGGCCACATACCTGACCAGCCTGCTAACTAGCCAGCATAACTTGCCAGGCACCTAGCTAGCCAACTAGATAGACATCCTGCCAGCCAGCTGATTAACTAGTCAGGCACCTAGCTAGCCTGATGCTTAACCAGATCACTTAACTTGCTGACTTAACTAGCTCGCCAGCCAGCTAGCCAGCTGACTTAATTAGTTAGGAACCTACCTAGACAGTTGGCTAGCCAACTGACTTAACTAGCTGACTTAACCAGTTAGCCAGCTGGTTAGCCAGCTGTCTTAACTCACTAGCTACCTAGCTAGACAGATGACTAGCCTCTTGAATTAAATAGCTTACTTAAGGAGCTAGTCAGTTGGCTAGCCAACTGACACAACTAGTTTACATAACTCATAAGGCAACTGGCTAGCCAGCTGACTTAACTAGCTAAAATCCCCAGCTAGCCAGGTGGCTAGCCAGCTG
>NW_007049409.1:0-462 GCF_000164805.1 Carlito syrichta
AGTCTAGGGGGCAGCTACAGACGGCAGAATTGACTTTCATGATGGATGAGAAGGGGGATGTCTGCCCAAAGTCACGTAGGCCGCCAGGCTGAGGCCAGGCGGGCCTGGGGTCCAGGCTTCTCTCCTCGTGGATGGAGTGTGGAGTCAAGCTCTTGGTCAGTCTGCACACATGCTGGCTTTTTCCTTTCTGACTTGGTTGCCAGGACCAGAGACCACCAAGGCCGGCTCTAGTTGAGGGGTTGCTGCCAGGCCGCATGGAGATGGAGGGGTGACTGGGCTGCTTCTGCCTCTACCAGCTCTGTGCCCCCTCCCTCTGCCTGCTCTGCGCCTGGTACTCCCTCCGATCTCAGCATCTGCCCCACCCCCATCCCCATACTCAGGAGAGGAAGTGGTTGGCCCAACTCATTGCTGTTCAGGGTGTCCCTCTTTCTTGCAGCCCATAGTCACATACAATGGATGGCA
>NW_007049410.1:0-335 GCF_000164805.1 Carlito syrichta
GTTATGTCAGCTTGCTAGTTAGTTAAGTTAGCTTGTTAAGTCAACTGGCTAGCCAGCTAGCTAGGTAGAGAGCTATTTATGTCAGTTGGCTATCCAGATGGCTAACTAGTTAAGTCAGCTAGTTGAGTCAGCTGGCTAGCCAGTTGGCTAACTGGTTAAGCCAAATGTTTAAGCCAGCTGTTTAGCCAGCTGACTAGCTAGTTAGCAAGCTAGTTAATCCATCTGTCTAGCCAGCTGGCTAGCTAGTAAGTCAGCTAGTTATTCAGCTGGTTTCCCAGTTGGATAGCTATGTAGCTAGCTAGTTAAGTCAACTAGCTAGCCAGCTGGCTAGCTGG
>NW_007049411.1:0-305 GCF_000164805.1 Carlito syrichta
AGTCCCCAACTCCACCTTGGACCTACTGGGCATGGCTGCCTTGGAATGACGGGGCCCTGGATTCCCCCACCCGACACATATTTCAAATGCTCGGGAGCCTAGGGTCAAAATTACGGTTGATGGACATCCCATCCTCTTCCTGCTAGAAACTGGAGCCACTCTTTCTGTCCTGCAGGAGTTCTGGGGGCCAACCTCACCGTCTCGGTCCCTGGTAGTCGGGATAGGGGGCCAAATCATTATCCCAGACATAACCCCTATGCTAACATGCATATTTGCTAATATCCCATTTACCCACTCCTTCTTGG
>NW_007049412.1:0-329 GCF_000164805.1 Carlito syrichta
CTAACTTCATCATCATAAGAGATGTTAGGTTAGGAAAAGAACAAAAAGGTCAAGGAACCAACAGGAATCCTTCATTGCCACAAAATTACGCTGGATTAATCTCATCCAATTTATATAATAAATGATTTCGGGAACTTATAAAAGACAAAATCTCTATAATAAATCAAAAATTAGCTGGGCATGGTAGCACGCACCTGTAGTTCCAGCTACTTGAAAGGCTGAGGAGGAAGGATCGCCAGAGCCCAGTGGGTCAAGGCTGCGGTGGCTGTGAGCCAGCCACTGCATTCCAATCTGGGTGACAGTGAGACTCCAACCCCCCCCCCAAAAGG
>NW_007049413.1:0-810 GCF_000164805.1 Carlito syrichta
GCCTGGTGCACATCAAGCTATGTGTTAAGAGCTAAGATGTGGTACAAATCTTCCAAAAAGAATTGTGTCTAGGTAGATCTTCCTAGCCACTACCAGAGTGCCTTTATATCAGCATGCCACATTCTTAAAGATGAAATTCAGTGAGAACTACAGTTGCTCTTATCATCAACAATGGATATATATTTTTCCTTATTTTCATTTCTGGTGCCTTGATTCTCATATCTCATCATGCTTAGAAGTTCAAAGTAAAAGCAAGAGTGGATATGAATAATGGGCCAGAAAACAAAACAAAGGAAACCAATAAAACTCTGAACACGATGTATTTAAAATCATTGTTTAAATTTAGCTCAGTACTTTGGGGAGTGCGTGTGTGTGTGAGTGTGTGTGTGTGTGTGTGTGTGTGTGTGTGTGTGTGCCCAGACTGGAGTGCAGTGGCCGCTCTCGGCCCCCGCAGCCTCGACCCGCCGGGCTCCGGCGATCCTTCCGCCTCAGCCTTCCGAGGAGCCGGAATTACAGGCATGCGCTACCACGCCCGGCTGGTTTTTGGATTGCTTGTGGAGATGAGGTCTCACCAAGTTGCCCAGGCGGGTCTCGAACCCGCGGGCTCAGGCAATCCACTCACCTCACCGAGGCGGCCAACGTTCAGGCTTTTCACATGACCTGCTGTGGCCCTACATCAGTGGCCCCGACGAGCCACGTGACGGAATACAGAGCGCTGAGACATGTCCTGGAACGCGCGTGGGCAAGCTGGCGCAGCTCTGTGCGGCCTGGGGTGAGGGGGTCAGGAAGGGCACAGGCTGCCCCAGGCCC
>NW_007049414.1:0-417 GCF_000164805.1 Carlito syrichta
ATCCACTCACCTCAACCTCCCAAAGGCACGGGATTACAGGCTGAGCCACAGAGCCCGGCTGACTTTTTGAACAAAAAGGAAAGAGAAATTTGAGAGAAAAAGAAAAATTCTTCGAGAAAAAAGTAGCATCAGTAGATAAATAAATCCATTGTCAACTAGCTTCCAATACTGCTAATTTTCTAATTTCTTATCATATTTCTAAAACTTTTTAAAAATTATGACAATGTGTAGAATCTTTTTATCTCTAGTGTTCTCAAGTTTTGCCATGTTATACCTGGGTATGAATTGCTTTTTATCTTTTATTTTGGGCACTGAACTGTTTCAACTGGAAACTTATGTTCTTTAATTTAGGGATGTTTTCTTGTGTTATTTCTTTCATAACTTATTTCCTTCTATTTTTTTCTGCTCCCTGCCCAC
>NW_007049415.1:0-444 GCF_000164805.1 Carlito syrichta
GAAAGGGGGTTACTGACTACCAAAGGCTCAGCAGTGGTTAACGCTAAACTAATCTCCAACCTTCTCACCACCTCTCTGCTTCCCACCAACATTGGCATTTCTCACTGCAAGGCCCACCAGTCCGACTCCTCACTCACAACTCATGGAAACTCCAGGGCAGATAACACGGCCTGACAAGCAACCTTGGGGTCCATCCCTAGCGTGGCCCAACAAGCAGCCTCGGGGTCCACTCCCACCATGGCAGCTGTTACCCACCCTGGTCCAAGCCATATGCCTCCCACTAATTCACCACTGCCAAACCCCCTTCTATCTCCGACCTTATCCCATATCTACACTCAATCTTCCATACCAATCCCTCTGCTCTAATGTCATTCCTAAAAAACGTCTTCACCCTCGACCCCACCATATAAAGCTTATAAAAACCATTACCTCTCAATGTTCTAT
>NW_007049416.1:0-349 GCF_000164805.1 Carlito syrichta
AGAGGAGGATCAGTCGCTGGGGGACTATTAACAGAACAGGGCCAGTCACTGCAGCATCCATTATAGAGGAGGCTCAATCACTGGGACATCTATGACATAGGAGAGCCATCAACACAGAGGAGGACTAATTTTTGGGACACCAATCATGAAGGAGACCCAGTTACTGTAAAACTCATCACATAGGTGGGATAGTCACTGGGCACCCAATATTGAGCAGGGGCAGATACTGGGGCTCCAATAGCAGAGAAGACCTAGTCAATAAAGCAAATATTATGGAGAAGGCCCAGGTACTGTAGCACCCATAAAAAAGAAGAACTAGTTACCCGGGCACCCATTTTGGTGGAGGCCA
>NW_007049417.1:0-423 GCF_000164805.1 Carlito syrichta
ATGGAATGAAATGGAAAGGAGTGGAATGGAGAGAAATGGCATGGAGTTGAATGGAATGGAATGGAGTGCACTGAAATGCAATGGAATGAAATGGGATGGAATTGATTGGAGAGGAATGGAATGGAAAGAATGGAGTGTAATGGAATCGAATCGAATGAACGGAATGCAGTGGAATTGATAGGAATGGACTTGATGGAATCCAATGGAATGGAGAGGATAGGAATGGAATTGAATAGAATGGAATGGTATCGAAGGGAGAGCAATGGAATGGAATGGAATTGAGTGGAAAGAATGGAGATAAATGGAATAGAAAGGAGTGGAATGGAAAGTTATAGAAAGGAAACGAAAGGAGAGGAATTGAATGGAGAGGAAAAAATGGAGTAGATGGAACGGAATGACAGAAAGTGAGAGGATTGGACTGCA
>NW_007049418.1:0-367 GCF_000164805.1 Carlito syrichta
CTAGCAAGTTGGCTGGATAGCTGGCTAGCCAGCTGAGTTAACTATCTAGCCAAATGTTTGACTACACTGCTAGCCATCTGGCTTAACTAGCTAGCTACCTGACTGGCTAGTTTGCTAGTGAGCCAGGTAACGGGCTGTCCAGCTGGCTAGCCAACCGGCTAAATTAGGCAACCTGCTGGCTGGACAGTCAGATTGCCAGCTGGCTTAACTAGCCAGACACCCTGCTGGTCAGCCAACTAGCCAGCTGGCTTAACTAGTTGGCCACCTACATGACAAGCCTGCTAACAGACTGGCTTAACTTGCCAGCCACCTAGCTAGCAAGCTGGATAACTAGCTGACTTAATTAGCAGACTTAACTAGATAGCCA
>NW_007049419.1:0-348 GCF_000164805.1 Carlito syrichta
ATTCAAATTGTGAGAAATTGCAAGGAACCTCTGCTTTAGAGAAGTCATGTGATATTAGAGACACTGCTCAATTAATACTTTTGATGTGTTTTGTCTCAAAGGACACTCAGACTTATTTTTGAAAAGTATCATTTTGCAACCTAAAAACAGAACTCATCGGTGTTGATATTTTTTATTCTTTTATTTATTTATTTATTTATTTGTTTGTTTATTTATTCAATTTTTTTTGAATTGCAGTCTCACTCTGTCACCCAGACTAGAGGCGCGCCACTCAGCGGGCCTCGACCAGCTGGGCTCCGGCCATCCTTCCACTTCAGCCTTCCAAGTAGCTGGAACTACAGGCGCGCA
>NW_007049420.1:0-435 GCF_000164805.1 Carlito syrichta
GCTGGGAGAAAGGTTAATAGAATACATTTTCATTAGCGTCCTAGAATCCTTCCTCTAGGGGACCTGGCCTCCTCTTTATTGAAGAGATTCTGGGTCTGTAAACTGACTCACATCTGAGAATTTATTGAGGCTCCATGACTTTGTTCTTATGACCCACATTAGTCTTTTGTTCACTTTACTGGAACTTTTCTACAGATCAAACAAAGGTTTAGTAGGCTTCCTATTTCATTTAAGGAACACTCTGATTTATGCCATAGGTCTGCAGGAGTCAGACTACTCTGACTGCTGGTCTGACTCTGCTGTCCATTAAGGTAACCACACCCACAAAGCCTTTGGTAATTAATTGAGTGACAGCCTTTGGCCCCTGCCAACTGAGGCTCCAATCACTGCCACTGCATTTAGGTTTTCCATATGATTGGCTGAGGTTCCCACTAC
>NW_007049421.1:0-333 GCF_000164805.1 Carlito syrichta
AATCCTGCGCCTTTGGGAGGTTGAGGTGAGTGGATTGCCTGAGCCCGCGGGTTCGAGACTCGCCTGGGCAGCGAGACCACTTCTCTACAATAAATCAAAAAATCAGCCGGCTATGGTAGCACGTGCCTGTAGTTCCGGCTACTTGGAAGGCTGAGGTGGAAGGATGCCTGGAGTAATAAACTCATAGATTTTTTTAAAGAAATAACTCATTAAATAATTTCAGTTCCTTGTATAATTAAAATGGACAAATAAGAAACTTTATTCCCTTTTTCGTTTTGAGTCGGAGTCTCACTCTGTCACCCAGACTGGAGCGCAGTGGCCGCTCCCGGCCAC
>NW_007049422.1:0-385 GCF_000164805.1 Carlito syrichta
TATGTATATATATATACACACACACACACATTTTAAAGGATTAAAATCATACATAGTGTGACTTCAGGCAAAAGGAGAAATAAATCATAAATTAATGACAGAAATATATAAAGAAAATTTCTAAATATTTAGAAGTTAAATAACATATGTAAAGCAAAAGTCACTAGGGGAAGTTAAAAAAATTTTGAACTGAATCAAAAAACAAATAAAACATCAATGACTTGTGAGACAACAACACATAGTCATATATACATATATATTCCAAATAAATATATTTGAAATCCCAGGAAAAAAAGGAGGAAGAAATACAAAAACCTCACGATCAGACTTGAACAGATGAGAAGTTACTTTTTATGGATCAGCAAAGAGAGTATTTTTTTTAAAT
>NW_007049423.1:0-338 GCF_000164805.1 Carlito syrichta
CTAGCCAACTGACTTAACTAGATAGCTACCCAGATAGGCAGCAGGCTAGCAAGCTGACTAAACTAACTGACTTAACTAACTAGCCAGCTGACTTAACTAACTAGCCAGCTGACTTAACTAGCTGATTTAAATAGCTAGCTACCTAGCAAGCCAACTGACATAACTAGATGACAACTAGTTAGCTACCTAGCTAGCCAGCTGGCTGGCCAGCTGACATAACTAGCTCACTTAACCAATTAACCAGCTGTCTAGGTAGCTACTTAACTAGTTCACTTAACTAGCTAGCCAGCAGAGTGGCCAGTTGAATTAACTAGTTGATTTTACCAGCTAGCCAGCTG
>NW_007049424.1:0-942 GCF_000164805.1 Carlito syrichta
GGCCATATGGAAGGAAAGGAGGTTACTGACTACCAAAGGCTCAGCAGTAATTAATGCTAAACTATCTCCAACCTTCTCACTGCCTCTCTGCTTCCCACCAATATTGGCATTTCTCACTGCAAGCCCCACCAGTCCGACTCCTCACTCATAACTCAGGGAAACTCCAGGGCGGATAACGCGGCCTAATAAGCAGCCTTGGTGTCCATACTCAGTGTGGCCCAACAAGCAGCCTCGGGGTCCATCCCCACTATGGCAGCTGTTACCCGCCCTGGTCTAAGCCATACATCTCCCACTAATTCACCACCGCCAAATCCCCCCTCTATCTCTGACCTCATCCCATATCTACACTCAATCTTCTATACCAATCCCTCTGCTCTAATGTCTTTCCTAAAAAACTTCTTCACCCTCGACCCCCACCATATGAAGCTTATAAAAACCATTACCTCTCAATATTCTATCTGCTAGTGAACTAATCCCATACCCCCTTAAAACTGGGAACATTTCCCATGCATCAGGCCCGGGGTCAGCTTCCGGGTACGGACTGGCAGGTTGACTTTACTATCATGCCCTCAGTTCACAACGTCAAATACCTCCTCGTCTTGGTTGACACCTTTTCTGGATGGGTAGAGGCATACCCCACCACAAACAAACGAGCAGCAACTGTAGGGGTCCGTCCTTGCCAATCATATAATTCCTAGGTTTGGTGTCCCTTTATCTCTCCAGTATGATAACAGACCCGAATTTACCTCATGAGTGGTATAATCCCTAACAACTGACCTCCACATTAACTGGCATTTCCATATCCCATACCACCCACAATCGTCCGGAAAGGTTGAGTGAACCAATCGCACCCTCAAAGACACTCTCACCAAATTATCCCTCGAACTCCATCGAGACTGGGTCTCCCTCCTCCCACTGGCCCTCTTCCGCATGCGAGTTCTC
>NW_007049424.1:1969-2618 GCF_000164805.1 Carlito syrichta
AGCCTAACCCTCCTTCCCTTATTAATTTTAACCCACCTCAGCGATAAAACAATTCCACCCTCCCCACCATTTCGCTGAAGATTCTTTGTAGAAGAGTTCTGAACTTCTAAAGGCCGTTCACACACCCAACATCTGGCCACAGCGGACTGCCAACCATATGGCTGCCAGTCTCAAGTTTCTATTCCCATGTCTCTCTCTTCCATGCACTCAATTACTTTAACATGGCACAAAGTATCTCAATTCTGCTTTCTTTTGACCAAACCCAAGATTAATGTAAACTAAAACCCAAAATTTATGGGGGGTGCCCAAAAGCCTCTTACATGATCTACTTCATAAGGATAGAAAGGGTTTAAAGTGATAAAGATGTTTTTCTTCTCACTTCACAAGGTGGAGACCACTTCTTCTTCAACATCAAACATCCCTAGGATAACATGTGGGAAAAGGGGGTGGTAGGCAAGGTCTACAACGAAATCCAAGACTCCACTCCAGTAGGAACCATCAAAATTTGCCACACCTATGTCCAAATTCAGCCAAGTATCCCAAACTTAGCCCCTGTAATAACAAGACAAGAGGCAATATTACAAACCTCCATAAACAGACAACCAAAGCCACCCCATTTTCCTGGCCCTCAGTAGTCCAACAGGGAGCA
>NW_007049425.1:0-483 GCF_000164805.1 Carlito syrichta
CTCCTCCCCTCTCCTCCCCCCTCCCTCTCCCCTTCCCCTTCCCCTCCTCCCTCCCTTCCTTCCTCCCTTCCTTCTTGCCTTCACAAGATCTCACTCTGTTGCCCAGGCTAAAGTGCTTGCTGCAGCCTTGACCTCCTGGCCTCAAGTGATCCCCCGGGCTTGGCCTCCTGAATAGCTGGGACTTCAAGCATGCACCACCCTGCCTGGCTTTTTTTCCCCCCCTCTATATGTTGTAGGGATGGGTTTCCACTTTGTTGCCCAGGCTGGTCTCAAACTCCTAGACTCAAATGATTCTCTCACCTACACTTCCCAAAGTGCTAGGATAGCAGGCGTGAGCCCCTGTGCCTGGCCAATGTTTCTATTTTCAAAAAGAAGTGTGAGCCTGCCACACTGAGGCACACCATGCAGCTTCTTTTTTTTTTTTTGAGTCGGAGTCTCACTCTGTCGCCCAGACTGGAGTGCAATGGCCGCACCCAGCCACCG
>NW_007049426.1:0-325 GCF_000164805.1 Carlito syrichta
CTATGGAATGGAAGGGAGAGTAATGGAAAGGAAAGGAAACGAATGGAATGGAATGGAATGGAATGTAGAGGAACGGAAGGAATGGATTGTTATGGAATGGAGTGGAATGAATTGGAATGAAAAGGAATGGAATGGAATGGATTGGAGAGTAATTCAAAGTAATGTAATGGAATGGAGAAGAATGGAATGAAATGTTATTGAATGGAATACCAAAAAATGGAATGGAAAAGAAAGGAGATGAAATGTATGGAAAGGAATGGAATGGAGAGGAATGGAATTGAATGGATGGAATAGAGCGGAAAGAAAAGAATGGAATGTAACAGAA
>NW_007049427.1:0-410 GCF_000164805.1 Carlito syrichta
ACTAGTCAGCCAACAAATTAACTGACCCAAATTTTCGGTTGACAAGTTGGCACACTAGTCAGTCGATTGGATAGCTGACTTAACTAGTGGGCCAGCTAATAGGCCAACCGGTTAGCTGACTTAACTAGTCGGCTGGTGAGTGATTCACCAGGTGAACTGACTTTAGTCAGCTGGCGAGTGAGCCGAGTGGTCAACTGAATTAACTAGTCAGCCGGCGAGTGAGCCTATGCGTGCTCTGCCGAATTAACTAGCTGACATCACTAGCTAGCTAGCTCACATAAATAGCTGACTTAACTAGCTAACTATCTAGCCAGCTGACATAACTAACTGACTTAATTAGCTAGCAAGCTGGCTAGCCCACTGATTTAACTAGGTCACTATCTAGCTAGACAGCTTGCTAGCCAGCTGAC
>NW_007049428.1:0-321 GCF_000164805.1 Carlito syrichta
CTACTTGGAAGGCTGAGGCAAAAGGATCTCCTGAGCCCAGCAGGTTGAGGCTGCAGTGGCAATGAGCATGCTGAAGCACTCCAGCCTGGGCAACAGAGTGAGAATCTGACTCAAAAAAGGAAAAAGAAAGGCCGGGTTTGGTGGCTCAACCTGTAATCCCAGCACTTTAGGAGGCCGAGGTGAGCGGATTGCCTGACCCCTCAGGTTCGTGACTCGTCTGGGCAACTCGGTCAGACTTCATCTCTACAATAAATCAAAAAATTAGCCAGGTGTGGTAGTGCACGCCTGTAGTTCCAGCTACTCAGAAGGCTGAGGTGGAAG
>NW_007049429.1:0-772 GCF_000164805.1 Carlito syrichta
GCTGGCTATCTAGCTGACTTAACTAGCTGACTAGCCAGTTGGCTGTCTAGCTGGATAGCCAGTTGACTTAACTAGCTAGCTACCTGTTTAGCTACACAGCTAGACTCCTGTTTAAACTAGCTAGCTACCTGGCTGGCCACCTGGCTAGCCAACCGGCTAAATAGCCAGCCGGCAGGGTGGACATTGGGATAGCCAGCTGGCTTAACTAGTCAGACACTCTACTGGTCAGCTAACTAGCCATCGGACTTAACAAGTTGGCCACTTAAATGACCAGCCTGCTAACAAAGTGGCTTATCTTGCCAGTCATCTAGCTACCCAGTCATCTAACCAGATGACTTAAATAGCTGACTTAACTAGATAAGGATCTGGCTAGCCAACTGGCTTTACTAGCTAGCCACTTAGCTAGCCAACCAGCTAGCCAGCTCAATTAACTCACTGACATAACTAGCTAGGCAGCTGGCCAGCCAACTCACTTAATTAGCTAGATACCTACCTAGTCAGGTGGCTATCGAGCTGATTAACTAGCTGACTTAACCAGTTAGTCAGCTGGCTGGCCAGCTGACTTTACTAACGAGTGACCTAGCTGGCCAGTTGACTAGCCACTTGAATTAACTAGCTGACATAACCAGTTAGCCAGCTGACTATCCAACTGAGTCAACAAGTTGACATAGCTAGTTAGCCAGCTGCTTAGTCAGCTGATTTAACTAGCTGGCACCTCTAGCTAGGCAGGTGGATAGCCAGCTGACTTAACTAGATAGCTACCAATATATCC
>NW_007049430.1:0-376 GCF_000164805.1 Carlito syrichta
TTGTAGAGATGAGGTCTCACCAAGTTGCCCAGGCGGGTCTTAAACCCGCAGGCTCAGGCAGTCCACTTGCCTTGGCCTCCCAAAGTTCTGGGATTATAGACTGAGCCACCAAGCCCGGCTAGGTGGATGTATTATTGCCCTGTAACACTGCCAGTGATCTGACTAAGTTTATTTTTAGAACTGCTAATAATATCTTACAAAATGTATATATATATAGTACAATTTTAAAAGAACCTATATCCACCAGGCACAGTGGCTCATGCCTATAATTCTAGCTCTTTAGGACACCAAGATGGGAGGATTGCTTGAGGCCAGGAGTTCAGCCTGGGCAAGATGAACTTTTAGCAAGACTCCTTCTTTAAAAAAAAAAAAAAAC
>NW_007049431.1:0-379 GCF_000164805.1 Carlito syrichta
AGCAATTCTTGGCCGAGGGTCCCCTGACGCTGACAGGAAGTAGAGAGGCCAGACTGGAACTCGGTTGTGTCTTCCACCTGGTCACAAGCCTGGGACTTTTGCGTGGAGAACCGTATAAGGCTCTGCTTCAGCACCTCCTGTCTGGGCACCTGGATGTTTGGATTGATGGCAAAGATCTGCCACAGCCTCTGCTGAGGGTTTGCACTTTCCAGATGCCCCCTCAGGACCAAAAGGCGCACACACACACACACACACATTCAAACATACATTCACAGACAGATGCACACACAAACACAGAAAAACACATACATACATTCACACACACGGATGCCTTCACAGGCACAAACATATACATATACAGACAGAGATATACACACAC
>NW_007049432.1:0-350 GCF_000164805.1 Carlito syrichta
TAATCATCACGGGACTTCTTTGAAGATACAGCTGTTTCCAGGTCAGCATCACAAAATGTTCAAGATGAACCTGAAACATCTTAACATATCAAATAGATAGCAAGGAGTCTAAGATTTTACCAAGGTCAAGTCAAGAAGATGCAGAAATCAAATTCTGAAGTCCTCACTGACCAAAGATAAAACTGTTTAAACTCCAACAAGGAGCAGCATTGCAACAGATTGAAAACCATCAAATACACATAAACTTTGTTTGAAATCCATGAGTTCCTAAGAACCAATTTATCTTGAACTAAGTAAAAAGTGGTATTCTATCACTAGATAAGCAAATGATAAATAAGGGAAATTAGCTC
>NW_007049433.1:0-359 GCF_000164805.1 Carlito syrichta
CAGATGGGGTGGAGCCTGGGCAAAGGGCGGTGCCCGGCTCCTAGATGGGCAGGTGGGCGGGGTCAACACGGATCGGGGTGGAGCCTGGGAAGGGGTGGGGCCAGCCTCCTAGATAGGCAGGTGGGCAGAGCCTGCACGGATCTGGGGAGGAGGGGGCTAGACTCCTAGATAGGTTGGAGTCAACAGGGATCGGGCGGAGCCTGGACAGGGGTGGGGCCCGGCTCCTAGATAGGCAGGTGGGTGGAGTCTGCGCAGATGGGGTGGAGCCTGGGCAAAGGGCGGTGCCCGGCTCCTAGATGGGCAGGTGGGCGGGGTCAACACGGATCGGGGTGGAGCCTGGGAAGGGGTGGGGCCAGCCT
>NW_007049434.1:0-613 GCF_000164805.1 Carlito syrichta
CTCATGTTTAAACTGAGCAAACAGACTTGTTTATTTCACCTACAAAAGTTCCAGAAAAGTTTCATTAAATTGCTTAGATTTTCTTTTTTTTTTTTTTTTTTTTGAGTTGGAGTCTCACTCTGTCGCCCACACTGGAGTGCAGTGGCCGCTCCCGGCCACCGCAGCCTCAACCTGCTGGGCTCTGGCGATCCTTCCACCTCAGCCTTCCAAGCAGCTGGAACTACAGGCATGTGCAACCACACCCGGCTGATTTTTTGATTTATTGTAAAAATGAGGTCTCGCCTGCCCAGGCGGGTCTCGAACCCGCGGGCTCAGGCAGTTCACTCACCTCAGCCTCCCAAAGGCGCGGGATTACAGGCTGAGCCACGGAGCCCGGCTTGCTTAGATTTTCATTGACCTGCATGCTCATTACCCTTGAACCAGATGATGCGTATGTGGAGAATGTGTTTTCATGGTCAGACCTAGCCTGTATACTTCACAAAGTTAGAGATAGGGTCATTTGTCATTGAAACAATTGAGGAAAGATGATTGATCCTGTGAAGAAAATGGAGTAGTATTTACAAAACAAGGCCTATAAATATTTTATGGCCAAAACAAAAATAGAAACACAAAA
>NW_007049435.1:0-323 GCF_000164805.1 Carlito syrichta
GGCCAGCATGTTCTTCTCTTTCAAGATTGTTTTGAGTATTAAGGGTCCTTGATATTTCATATGAATTTTAGAGTAGATTTTTTTGTTTAAGGTGGGGTCTCACTCTGTTGCCCAGGTTGAAGTACAGTGGCATGATCATAGTTCACTACAACCTGAAATTCCAGGGATCAAGTGATCCTCCAGCCTCAGCCTCTCAGGTTTTCCTATTTTTTTAATGTTTTTTTTTTAATTTTTATTTTTTGAGTTGGAATCTCACTCTGTCGCCCAGGCTGGAGTGCAGTGGCACACTCACGGTCACCGCAGTCTTGACCTGCTGGGCTCAG
>NW_007049436.1:0-533 GCF_000164805.1 Carlito syrichta
TATGTAATGGAATTTAATGGAGAGGAATGGAATGGAATGAAATTGAATGGAAGGGAAAGGAGAAAAATGGAATGGAATGATTGGAATGTAATGGAATGTAGAGGAAAGGAATGGAATAGAGTGGAGCAGAATAGAAAGGAGAAGAATGGAATGGAAAAGATAGGAATGGATTCGAATTGAATGCAATGGGAAGGAATAAAAGGGAAAGGAAAGGACTGGATTGGAATTGAATGGAATGGATAGGAATGGAATGGAGAGGAATTGAGAGGAATGGAATGGAATGGAATTGAATGCAGTGGAATGGAATGGAATGGACCTGAATGGAATGGAATTGAATTGAATGGAATGTAGAGGAATGGAATGGAGAGGAATGGAATGAAAACAAATGAATTGAAAGGAATGGAATGGAGTGGAATGAAGAGGAATGGAATAGAATGGAATAGAGAGGAATGGAATGGAATGAAGAGGAAAGGTGTGGAATGGAATGGAATGAAAAGGAGAGGAAGGAATGGAATGGAATGGAATGGAGACTG
>NW_007049437.1:0-327 GCF_000164805.1 Carlito syrichta
GTCTTACTAAGGGAGAAAAATATATCAGGGATTTGAAGCACGAATCTGGGGAATGGGAGTCCTCATATACAGGAAACTTCACAACCTCTTGCTAAGGATCAAGCAATCTTGGATTCCAGGGCCCTTGTGACCTTATGGGCTTATGATTATTGGTATGTAAGAGTTCGTACGTCCATGTCCCCAGGTAAGTACAGGGATTCTTAATGATAACAAAAAGAATCTGGGTTACGAGGGACGCCAACTCAATTCTACATGGACACAGCATAATGGCTAATCTGGAATCTGGGATTCTATATCCATACATTCTTTAGGGCTACAGGCCTCTTG
>NW_007049438.1:0-1005 GCF_000164805.1 Carlito syrichta
ACAGAAACGGAATGGAATGGAGAGGAATGGAATTGAATGGAATGCAGAGGAATGGAATGAAATGGAGAGGAATGGAATGGAGAGGAAAGGAATGGAAAGGAGAGTAATGGAATTGAGAGAAATGGAATGGAATGGAATAGAATAGAGAAGAATGGAATGGAGTGGAGAAGAATAGAAAGGAGAGGATTGGAATGTAATAGATGGAGATGAATGGATTATCCTTGATTGTAACAGAATGGAATGGAGTGGAATGGAGAGTATTTGAATGGAATAAATGGAATTGGGAGGAATATAATAGAATGGAGTCGAGTAGAATGGAACGGAATGGAATGGAATTGAAAGGAATGGAAAGCAATGGAGGGAATGTGAAATGTAATGGAGTGGAGTGGAAAGGAATGAAATGTATTGAGAGGAATGAAATGGAGAGGAAAGAAATGGAATGGAGTGGAAAGGAGAGGAAAGGAATGAATTTAATGGAGGATTGGAATGGAATGCAATAGAATAGAAAGGAATGAAATTGAGAGAATGGAATGGAGTGGAGGTGAATAGACTGGAGAGGAATGGAATGGAATGGAATTAAATAGAAAGGAATGAAATTGAATGGAATGGAGTGAAGAAGAATGGAATAGAAAGGGGAGAAATGAAATGGAATGGAAGGAAATGGAATAGATGGGAATGGAATGGATGGAATGGAGAGGAATGGAATTGATTACAATGGAAGCAATTCAAGAGGATTGGGATGTAATGTAAAAGAGTGGAATGCAAAGGAATGAAATGGAGTGGAATGGAAAGGAATGGAGAGGAATGCAAAGAAATGGAATAGACTGGAAGGGGATAAAATGGAATGCAAGGCAGAGGAATGGAATGAAGAGGAATGGAATGGAATAAAATGCAGTTGATGAAATGAAATGGAGAGGAAAGGAATAGAATGGACAGAAATGGAATTGAATGGAATGGAGAGGAATGGAATGGAATGGAATGCAGAGGAATGGAATGCAATGGACC
>NW_007049439.1:0-504 GCF_000164805.1 Carlito syrichta
TTGATAGCTGACTTAATTAGCTAGGTGGATAGCTAGCTGACTTTACTAGCTGACTAGCAAGTTGGCTTGATAGCTGGCTAGCCAGTTGGCTGCATGTTTGACTAGACAGCTAGAAATCTGGCTTAACTAGCTAGTTACCTGACTGGCTACCTGGCTATGGATCCAGCTAGTGAACTAGTGGGCTGGCCAGCTGGCTAGCCAGCCTATGTAATTAGGCAACCTGCTGGCTGGACATTCGGATAGCCAGCCACTTAACTAGCCAGCCACCCTGCTGGCCATCTGGCTAGCCAGCCGTCTTTACTAGCTGGCCACCTACCTGACAAATCTGCTAACCAGCCAGCTTAACTTGAAAGCCACCTAGTTAGCTATCTGTCTAGCCAGCACACATAACTTGTGGACTTAGCTAGGTTGCCATTCGGCTTGTCAGCTGACTTAATTAGCTACCTATCTACCTAGCCAGGTGGCTAGGCAGCTGACTTAACGAGCTGACTTAACCAGGTAGCC
>NW_007049440.1:0-983 GCF_000164805.1 Carlito syrichta
GTTTATTTTTATTCCACTGTGGTCCGAGAAGGTGCATGGTAGAATTTCAGTCCTTTTAAATTTGCTTATGCTTGACTTATGGCCAATTATGTGGTAGATCTTAGAATACGTTCCATGTGATGAAGAGTAGAATGTATATTCTGTGGCCTTTGGATGGAGTGTTCTGTAGGTATCAATTAAGTCCATTTGGTCCAAAGTCACATTGAGGTTCTGGATCTCCTTGCTGATTTTTTTGTCCTGATGCTCCATCTAGAGTTGTGAGTGTGGTATTAAAG
Source organism: Carlito syrichta (assembly GCF_000164805.1). Taxonomy (NCBI): domain Eukaryota; kingdom Metazoa; phylum Chordata; class Mammalia; order Primates; family Tarsiidae; genus Carlito; species Carlito syrichta. The sequence continues at coordinate 276 of NW_007049440.1, forward strand.
TCCCCAGTTATGATGGTGTTAGAGTCAATATCTTTCTTTAGTTTTCCTTGAAGTTGCATTATGAAAGTTGGCGCACCTATGTTGGGTGCATATATGTTTAGGATAGATATTTCTTGTTGATGGATTGAGCCTTTTATCATTATTTAGTGGCCTTCTGTTTCTTTTTTTGATTTTTTAATAGCTTGAAGGGTATTTTGTCTGAAATTAAAATCGCTACTCCTCCTTTCTTTTGTATTCCATTCACCTGAAAGTTTGTTTCTCATCCTCTTACTTTGAGTCTGTGGGTCTCCTTTCTAGTGAGGTGAGTCTCTTGAAGACAATAGATTGTTGCTTGATGAAATTTTATCCATTTTGCCATTCTATGTCTTTTCAGTGGTGCATTTAGTCCATTCACATTTAGGCTAATAATTGAAATGCAAGAGTTGATCCCTGCCATAAGGTTCTACAAGAGTTGTTCCTGTTTGTTTGTTGTCTTTCTTTGGGCTCTGGAATTGGCTCATGTGTGTTTTTCATCTTTTGCCTGTACTCTTGTGACTAATGTTATTGTTCTTTTATCTTTTTCTTCTGTGTTCAGTACTTTCTTAAGTATTTCTTGTAAGGGTGGTCTGGTTGGCAGCGTAGGTTCTTAGCGATTGGATATCTGGAAAAGATTTCAATTCTCCCTCACTAATGAAGCTTAGTTTGGCTGGGTAGGTTGTTCTTGGTTGA
>NW_007049441.1:0-544 GCF_000164805.1 Carlito syrichta
TCAGGCGATCCTTCTGCCTCAGCCTTCCAAGTAGCTGGAACTACAGATGCACGCCATCACACCTGGCTAGTTTTTGTGATTTATGGTAGAGACGAGGTCTCACCAAGTTGCCCAGGCTGGTCTCAAACCCCTGGGCTCAGGCAGTCATCTTGCCTCAACCTTCCTAAGTGCTGGGATTACAAGCTGGGTCACCCACCTGGTCAACCAGTGACTTTCAAAGTGAGTTTTGGGGATTCTTCAGAGGGGCCTCTCTACCCCCACCTCATTTCGCCTGTAGCCCAGAGCAGCTTCCCCTTCTCCCTGTCTTAGATTGGGTTTCCAGTGAAGATCTTGTTTAAGAAAATTAAAAAAGGCTGGGGTTGGTGGCTCAGCCTGTAATCCCAGCACTTCGGAAGGCTGAGGAGAGAGGATTGCCTGAGCCCACCGGTTCGAGACCCGCCTGGGCAATTTGGTGAGACCTCGTCTCTACAATAAATAAAAAACTAGCCGGGCGTGGTAGCGCACGCCTATAGTTCCGGCTACTTGGAAGGCTGAGGCGGAAGGA
>NW_007049442.1:0-302 GCF_000164805.1 Carlito syrichta
GACCAGAACATTACTCACAATCACACAAGAAAGGGATCAGCAGTTGAGGGACACTGCCAGGGGAAGGAGGAAGTGTGGTACCTGATCCTAAATCAGGTGAAGTGAGGATCAGTTGGAGGCCCAAACTTCACCTACTTGTAGATTACTTATGAACCTATCCTGACTTGTACCCCCACAACTTTAAAATAAAATAAAGTATTAAAAAATTTTCTTGTTAAATTGAATTCTTATGACAACAACAACAACAACAACAATAATAATTATAATAATAAAGTGTTCATTGTTACTAAACTGGTTAAATA
>NW_007049443.1:0-317 GCF_000164805.1 Carlito syrichta
ATACGAGAATTTTGGGGCCCAACTTCCCCATCTAAGTCCCCTATAGTCGGGGTAGGGGGCCAGTCCATCACTCCACACATAACTCCTGCAGTTATGTGCATTTTTGCAAATGTCCCCTTCACTCATTCCTTTTTCGTACTGCCTCAATGTCCCATACCTCTCATGGGCAGGGACATTCTAGCCAAATTTCAGGCATCCATCACCTTTAATCCAAGTGCAGTCCTTACCAACCCATCCCCCACAAACCCCTTTTTTTAAGCACTTCTCACTACTGAAGAGTCCCCAACGGACTCACTTCCTCCTTTACCCTCTTCTGT
>NW_007049443.1:1777-2327 GCF_000164805.1 Carlito syrichta
CTGGTTCACTGATGGCAGCTCCTTCCTACACAATGGGTCCCGGGGTGCAGGATATGCCATCACCTCTATTACACACGTCATTGAGGCAAAGCCTCTCCTGCCAGGCACCACTAATCAACAGGCAGAACTTATAGCTACCACTCAAGCATGCCAGCTAGTGGCTGGACACTCCCTCTCACTCTACACTGACTCCAAATATGTTTTCCTTATTCTCCTCTCCCACTCGGCCATATGGAAGGAAAGGGGGTTACTGACTAAAAAAGGCTCAGCAGTAATTAATGCTAAACTAATCTTCAACCTTCTCACCGCCTCTCTGCTTCCCACCAATATTGGCATTTCTCACTGCAAGGCCCACCAGTCCGACTCCTCACTCATAACTCAGGGAAACTCCAGGGCGGATAACGCGGCCCGACAAGCAGCCTTCAGGTCCATCCCCAGTGTGGCCCAACAAGCAGCCTCGGGGTCCATTCCCACTATGGCAGCTGTTACTTGCCCTGGTCCAAGCCATACATCTCCCACTAATTCACCACTGCCAAACCCCCCCTCTATC
>NW_007049443.1:2624-3288 GCF_000164805.1 Carlito syrichta
CACGCATCAGGCCCGGGGTCAGCTTCCAGGTACGGACTGGCAGGTTGACTTTACTGTCATGCCCTCAGTTTGCAACATCAAATACCTCCTCGTCTTGGTCGACACCTTTTCTGGATGGGTAGAGGCATACCCCACCACAAACAAATGAGCAGCAACTGTAGGGTCCATCCTTGCCAATCACATAATTCCTAGGTTTGGTGTCCCTTTATCTCTCCAGTCTAACAGACCCGAATTTACCTCACGAGTGGTACAATCCCTAACAACCGACCTCCACATTAACTGGCATTTCCATATCCCATACCACCCACAATCATCCAGAAAGGTTGAGCGAGCCAATCGCACCCTCAAAGACACTCTCACCAAATTATCCCTCGAACTCCATCGAGACTGGGTCTCCCTCCTCCCACTGGCCCTCTTCCGCATGCGAGTTCTCCCAAAAAAACCATCCCAACTCTCACCTTTTGAAGTGGTGTATGGCCATCCAGCACTGCCACCAGGAGTCCCCACTGCAACCCCTCTGACACCTAACCACATACTTTACCCCCTCTTGTCCTTCATTCATTCCCACATTTGGGAATATCAAAACCTCCTTTTACCTGTCTCGTCCAAAGGTCAAATCCCACCTCCTCTTATTCCTGGATGATGTGTCTATTTTTCCGACCTG
>NW_007049443.1:3385-37397 GCF_000164805.1 Carlito syrichta
CAGCCACTCAGACTTCACTTGTCCTGACTCGCCACCCACCCAAATCCAAATCCAAACAAACATCCTGGATTCAGTACAGGAAACTTGTGACCCTTGGCCCCTCTCCTTTCTTGGCCTGATCACCATTCTACTTACTATATTACTCACCTGCTCAGCACCCACAAACTGGCTGCCTGCAGCAAAAATTCTGTTAGCTACTACCTATCTCTTAATTGTCACCAGCTTTGTTCTCATCAGATGTCTCCCTTAAAGACCAAAATAACCCCTGGTTTTGCCTCCAGTTACGGTTTAACCATATTCATATTAATAAGCCTAGCCAATAACTTTACAATATCATGGGGCATGGCTGATTAGACTTGCAACCAATGCATCTCTGCAGGAAAACCCAGACTCTACCAGCTGATCCCCAGTATGTGCTATTATCAAAAATTTTCGTGCCAACTAGGAACACAAAAATACTGGGCCGTAACAATGTTAAGAGACTTCCGAGTGGGCTGCCCAGGCAATAGGGGCACAGTCCACTGCTGGGAGCAAGACCCCTCACCAAAACCCCAAAACAAAATACCCGCTTGCCCCGCTGAATGTTCATCCGTCCATTCTTTTGTCCAGGCATTTTGCTACGAGCAAGCCTTGGTCTGCCTCAGACCAACCAAACAGCAGGCCTGGATGGGACGAAGCCTGGGACAACATTCTGGGTATTCTTGTCCCGGGAAACAGGGAGAAAAAAATCTGCTGGAACCTCAGACCTCCTGTGGGGAGATCAGATGGGGGAGGGGTGCAAGATTATGCTGAACAGCAAAACACTAAGCAGGTCATGGAAGAGCTCATTCAACATTTCAATGGGCCGGTATTGGTGCGCCCCAACCTCCCAAAACCCCAGGACCTTTATCAGACAGATCCAGAACTTCTTCCAGTCCTTAGCCAAACCCATACCCTGCTTAAATTAACCTCACTAACCCCGACCTAGCAAAGGACTGCTGGCTATGCCTCAAGTCCGGCCAATCCTGGGTCTCCCCTGTCCCGGTCACTGGAAATTGTACTCTCCCTATACCTCTAACCCAATGTATACCTTCACTACCACATTTTAACCTCCCTCTCCCACATGACTTGCCCACAGCCTAGTGTATAACACGAAATGGCACTCTGGGGGTCAGATGGGCCCCACCTCACCTCTGCACACAATCACTTGTGGTCCAATCAAATAACACCCTCTGCCCCCCATTTAATGGGACTGCCTTCCTATGTGCCACTACCATCTACCTGGTCTTGCCCCCCAACTGGGCATGGTCCTGCATTCTTTTCATCCTCCTCCCACCATTGTAATAGCACCCGGTAACCAAAGCCTGCCTGTCCCTTTAGTGGGCTCCTCAACATCACGAGTAAGACGGACAGTTGAGCTCATACCTCTGCTGGTGGGGCTGGGTATCACCGTGGCCATGGGAACAGGGGCAGCAGGGCTGGGGTCCTCACTTCACTTCTACAAGCAGCTCTCCTCCCAACTGATCGAGGACATACAACAGGTGGCAGACACGGTACTAGACTTACAAACACAACTAGACTCCCTGGCTGACATGGTCCTCCAAAATCAACGGGGACTAGACCTACTAACAGCAAAAGAGGGAGGAATATGCCTATTTCTTAAGGAGGAATGTTGCTTTTATGCCAATAAATCAGGAATAGTCAAGGACAGAATTAAACAACTACAAGAAAATCTCCAAAAACGAAGAGAAGACCTGATCGGAGGCCCATTCTCAGGGTGGTGGCAACCCCAGCTCCTAACATGGCTTCTTCCTGTTCTAACTTCACTAATTGCAATATTTATCCTCTTGTCAGTGGATCCATGTGTTTTTAGGTTTCTCCAACAGCGCCTGGCAGAGCTCTCTCGAATAACGATCAACCAATTACTATTACAGTCATACTCGCCCCTTCCATCTGAACCACCTCTGACCCCATACCAGCCTTAATTACTTAACAATTATCAACCCGTTACAATAAAATCCAGGGTTATAACAGCCCATAACAACCCAGTTTTTATCTAATTTTTTCTTTTAGATATGTTCTCTTCCAGGTTCTCTATCTACCTCCACAGTCTGCTTCAAGACAGCTGGCTACTACCGCCCTCGTGCCCGCTGGAGGAGTGGCCAGAACAAGTCGCCATTCTACATCTACAAGAGACCTTTATAGAACTCTTGCCTTCAGAAATCTTCACCTTCAGCGCTTATCTCAGGGCCCTGTTCTGGTTGGTTCTGTGCCCTTCCCCCACCTCACCCCACAACACCCAAATCCAGCAGGAAGCAGCCAGAAAGAATAATGAAGCCCCTTTCCCAAATAAACAGAAAGGGTGGGAATGAAAGGCACAGGGAACAGCCAGAAGGACGTCTCCCGAGATGGCACCAACCCTATAGGAAACCTAACAAAGACAACAAAGGCCGTAAATTCCTACCTTTCCCATGCGCGCGAAACTTAAACTCATGCACAAATATTATCTCCCTATAGGAATACTACCTCATAGCTCCCTCCAATAAAGACCCTAAAATGACTGTGGCTGGCACGGCCAGGCTCAGAGAGCACAGGCCGCCCCTTCCCAAAACCGGTAAATACAGACCTCTCTCTCACCCTCTCTCTCTCACTCCCTTTTCCCACCAGGCGTTACAGACCTCCTTCCCTCTCTCTATAGCCGCTGCTCTAATAAATCTCTTGGCCTCAAAGGGTATTGAGTCTCACTGGCGCCCTCATCCTTCATTCATTATTTGTATCAATCCCAGATTCTTTTATTTTTTCATTTTAAAAATGCATAAAATAATTATTACATTGTCTGGTTTGAAAAGCACTTTTTAAAATTTAACATGGGCCAGGTGTAGTGGCTCAAGCCTATAATCCCAGCACTTTGGAAGGTTGAGGAAAGAGGATTGCCTGAGCTCAAGGGCAGCTTGGTGAGACTCAGCCTGGACAACTTGGTGTGATCTCGTATCTATAATAAATCAAAAAATAAGATGGGTGTGGTAGCATGTGCCTGTAGTTAGGGCTACTTGGAAGGCTGAGACAGAAGTATCGCCTGAATCCAACAGGTCGATGCTGGGGTGGCTGTGAGCATGCCACTGCACTCCAATCTGGGCAACAGAGTGAGACTTCGACTCAAAAAAAAATACTTAAAATAAAATAATAGGGATATTTTATGTGATATATGGTATAAAGGAGTATTAGTAAGATTTGATGTTTGTGCAATATAAAGTACCTTAAAGTACTGAATTTTTTAATCGATTAATATCCTCTAGTAGGAGACTTTCCATTGCCTGTTAATGTTTTACATCTTCTTCCTATGACCTTGAAAATCCATTTCCAGGCTCGTTATATGTATATGTTAAGTATAAGTGAAATATGTTATTAAACATTCATTAAACTCTTTCAGGAGTAAAGTACCAAAGTTTGTGAATGTTGTTTGTCTTGGTAAATGTCATGGTCCTGCTGTAAAGGTCTTTTGGTTTATTGCTCTACGAATAATATAATTTTACAGGACCAGTTTTATTAGATGCAATACTATATGTGAATATAACACACACTTTGTATTATTAAACACTTTGAGGAAGGAATTACTTACCTAAGTTTATCTGAAAATAATTTTGTCTATGTGTGTGTGTGTGTTTATTTGTTGGTTGAATAATGTCTTAGTCACCCAGAAAGGAACTATCACCAACCAGCATGCATCATAGATAATATTGTATCACAGAAGAAACCTTTAATAAACATTTTCTTATTTATTCTGAATAGTCTAGTCAAATAACTGCATGTGTCATCCATTTCAAATTATGCATATAGATTTCAGAAGATGAGCAGAATCAATTCCTTTGAAAATCCTTGGAGTAAAAAAAAGCTACAAAATTTGAGAAAAAAATTTAATTTGTAGTATTATTACACACAAAAAAATCCATACAGTCCTTTCTTACAAATGACAAACTCATAAAGATAAATAAATTATGGTCATGTTGACAAGGACTCTAATTAAGTATAAGCATTTTTTGTATTAGAAGAAAAACCATCAATGTTGAGACCACTACAAATCAACATGTTTTGATCATTCTTTTTTTTTCCCATATGATATATTTCCTTGTTTTTTTCCAGATGATATAATAAAAGGCACACATAAGGCAGTTTCACTGAAACCCAGGAAATCTCTTTCTGGCTCTCAAATCTGGGCCCACTGTTCCAACTTTTTGCTCCCACAATGAGTTGTGCTTACTCTAGTCACTCTATTCATAGCATTAAACTGAAGCTATCAGCTGCATTTCCAACCCATTCCCAACATCATCAGCTCCAAAGAAAAAACTATTTTTTATGTTTTACAGAACCAAACACATAGTAAGTACTCAACATTTTCTATAAAACTGAATGGATCACAAGGAAAATGCCACACCCTAATCATTTTTCAGAACAGACAAGGATCTTTTAAAGTATTAAAAGACTTTAGATGCTAAAGTGATACATTTTCATAATGACGTATCTCTAGTGACAGAACCAAGATAAAAGTTTATACCCCTGCTTTTGACCAGGGATTCTTAATAGCAGATGTATTAGAGTTCTCCAGAGAAACAGCACCAGGAACAACAATACTGCAGAAAAGGAGACATAAGTTCCCACTCAAACAGAGAGAGTAAATTTACCTTTTCTCTGACTTTTTATTTTATTCAAGATCTCAATAGATAGAATGTTAGTTCACACTGATGAGGGCAATCAACTTTACTCAGTTTTGCTTTGCTTTGTTTTGTTTTAGTTGTTGGAGTCTCTGTTGCCCAGGCTGGAGAGCAGTGGCACACACAGCCACCACAGCCTCGACCTGCTGGGCTCCAGTGATCTTTCTGCCTCAGCCTTCCAAGTAGATGAAACCATGCACAAACTACCACTCCCAGCTAATTTTTTTGATTTATTGTAGAGACGAGGTCTCTCCAAGTTGCCTGGGCTGGTCTCAAACCCGTGGGCTCAGGCAATTCACTTGTCTCAGCCTCACAAAATGCTGGGATTACAGGTTGAGCCACTGAGCCCAGCCTACTCAGTTTATTGATTCCAGTGCTAGTCTTTTCTGGAAACACCCTCACAAACACATCTAGAAATCACATTTTACCAGCTATCTTGGCATCCCTTGGTCCAGTCAAGTTAACACATAAAATTAACCATCACAAAAAAGAAAAATAAAGAATTAAATCTATAATTAAAAATTATTTTTATTAAGGAAGGAAAAGCCTATCCTGAGATTCAATCTTATGTTATTGACATTCTGCTTCATTTTTAATATTTTAATAATCTAATGAAAATGTAATGTTTGGTCATTATTTGTACTGTGTTTTAATAAGGAACTCTTTAGGGGAAACACATAGTTCTTGAACTGTAGTTAAACATGTTTGGATTTTCTGCCTTCAATAAATAAGAAAGAAGCACAAAATATAGGCCTATGAATTCCAAACCTGTAGCAATACATAATTTATAGGGAATACTCCAGTTACTGAGGAAATGCTTTTCATAGTCAAATCTGGACTTGTAAGAAAAAATAATTGTTAGACCTATATATAGTATCCATCTACACAGAGAGCTATAATGTGTCTATATTTATAGTAAATCTATACAGAGATATTCACATAATATCTATACACATCTCAAATAATTCAACATTTCATTTTAAATGTTTCCAAAGTAAGAAATGGTATGGTCAGAAAGCACAAGTTCATAGAACTTGGAGGTGCACTGAAATGTCATAGTGCATTTGAATAAAACACTGAAGTTGTTTGTTGCCTGAACAATCAGGAAAAATCAAATAACTCTAGGTGAATAAAACACAGTGTACAAGGCAATCCAATGGAGGAACTTCTAGTAAAACATTAAGCCACCTTCAAAGCATTTGTTACTGTGTGTTTTCAGAAGCTGTCCAGAATCTCAAAAGAAAACTTTAAAGATTTATGGTGCTAGTGAGAAAAAATTTGCTGTATAGAACCACATAAAAAAAGATTTCTCCCCCAAAATCACTAATCTTTAATCCCACATGAAGGGAGGAAATATTGGCACTCAAAACTCATGGCTCAAGGAAGATAAGAAAGGATGGGTTTGTTGAAGAAGAAATAAGCTATTGGCAAATGTGGAGTACTTGCCGCAGTTTGGAACTTTAGCTGTATCCATCTTCATAGCAGCCTGGGGCTGGCGAAGCTCATTAATTGCCCAAATTCCCATAACTGCTCAATGAAAGAGCCATCTAGGACACTTAGATTCAAAACCTACATACATTCTGGAAAAGTATGTGGTAAATAATTATTTATCCATTTGAGGGAGGGTCTTACTCTGTCGCCCAGGCTAATTTAAAATTATATTTTTGTAGTTACAGATCATATTATAAAAAAAAAGGTGGTGTATATGTATATATATACACCACACACACACACACACACACACACACAGACACACACATCTTACAATGTCAGTCTATTTTATCTCATTTTGTAAAGGCATAAAATATTTCCTATGTATTAAATACCATGCTTAGGACTCTACAAATATTAACTCACTGAATCCTCAACATAATGTTATGAAAGAGGTTTGCTACTGTCGCCATTTTTTAAATGACAAAAATAAGACATAGAAGGCTAAGTCACTTTCTCAAGATCACATAGATGATAAGTAGCAAAGCTAGGAAGTTAGGTAGTCTTACTCCAGACCCTCAGCTGACTAATTTCCTTCTCTGTGCTCCCTATCTGTACTCAAGTTAAGCCCAGAAAAGCTGAGGAAAAAACACATTTTGAATGCTGAAAAATTATAACAGATATTTAGTTTAGTATTCATTATTTAATATATTTATTCATTTGAGTCAGGGCCTCACATTGTCGCCTAGGCTGGAGTGCAGTGGCACGATCATGGCTCACGTCAGCCTCGACTTCCTGGGCTCAGGCGTTCCTTCCACTTCAGCCTCCAAAATAACTGGGACTACAGTCATGCACCACCATGCCCAGCTAATCTCTTGATTTTGTAGAAACAAGGTCCTTCTATGTTGCCTAATCTGGTCTTGAACTCCTGGGTTCAAGTGATCTCCCTATCTCAACCTCCCATAGTGCTCATATTACCTTGCCTGGTCAGTATTTGATATTTTTAAAAGCTGATTATATTTATGGGTTTTTCACAAATTTAAGATTTGTAAATCTATGTATTAAATTGCAGGCACAAATTATTTTAAGTGGCTTTATCTTAGTTCTCTGATCCCCTTTCCTCAAATAACTGCAATTATTTCTTCTCCTTTTACAGGTCAGCTCTACTTTTTTGAACAGTGCAATTCAATCAGGCTATTAACAGCAAATAAAAATTATAAATACTCAATAAATTTTGTAAATGCAGAGGACTTATTTCCTGTACCTTCTAAATCTTGTTTCATGTGTCCCTTTCTCTATCTCCCATGTCATCCCCTTCCCTGACTACAGGTTGTCCCTTGGCTTCTTGGGTCTCCACAAATCATTTCTAATTACTTTTTGCAAATCCATGAGGTAGATGACATAATCTTTTAATAACTGCAGCTCAAATAACTTCGCCTCAGAGTCCTGCAGCTCACGAATAATAAGACTAGGATTTGATTTCAGGTCTTTTAACTAATTCCTTCCACTTTAACATATTTTCTCTTCTCCTATAGAAGACTTAAAAAAAAATATTCTGTAGCCGGGCATGGTAGCATCGCCAGTAGTTCCAGCTACTTGGAAGGCTGAGGTGGAAGGATCGCCGGAGCCCAGCAGGTCGAGGCTGCGGTGGCCGGGAGCGGCCATTGCACTCCAATCTGGGTGACAGAGTGAGACTCCAGCTAAAAAGAATAAAGAAAAAAGAAAAAAATATTCTGTTTGTGACTATTGATCCTTGGGTGGATGAAGAAAGGGAAGATTAGTATTAACCTATGTAGAAAGACTTGTTCTCTGTAGAATCTCATTACGCTCTATATTCATTATGCTCTATATTCATATCACCTGATTGGAACATAGGGCACACGGAAATGCATTCAGAATCAAGTAGTAAAAACTTTTTATTAGTCAATGTATCAGAGATTTTTTAAAAATCTGTCACTAAAATATAACCAGAAGAAAAAGTATTTTATTTTTCAAAATTTAGCAAGCTAAAGAGTGTAATGAAACTCTTCCCACCTTCAAATCCCTTATCGATTACAATAGCCTCCAAGCAGAGGAGAAGCAAGAAACTTCAAACTCTAGATAAAGAGAGTGCTGGGAAATAGTTCAGAAAGGTCAGGCAAGAGTCAGTTAAGGAAGTCAGGTATCTGGGGGCTGATGCGATTCACATTCTGCTTGAACCGATGATGCTTGGAAACCTATCTTTTTTTTTTTCACAAGAATTAGCAAAATAATTAGAAAATGAGAATCTCAAATTGCCCATATTTTTGTATAAGTGACGTTATTAGCGTTGTTCTTCTACAAGTATATTTATACTGAGAAAATTATTCAGTTGATTTAAATCCTCAACATTGGAATTAAAAATGAGAAAAGGAAGGAATATTGATATTATTTATTTGTACATATAGGGCTAACCACATAAATAAGATTTATTTTCCTCTTTTAATCATGTTATAATTTTATTACAACAAAAATTATAATATAAATTATTGTCTTAATTATAATAGAAATTACTTTAATTAAAGCATATGAGGAGATAAACATCACTGAAATAGACTGTATATTTTTACGCTATGGGTCCTTTTCCAATTATCTCTCTGGAATCTTTTTTTCTTTTTTCTTACGCCTGTTCAGTAGGAGGCTTGTCCAAGGCTGAGGATGTGATTAGTCCTCAAATCTCCACTCTTTACTCTAGGTAGCTCCAACTTGATTACATGTATCACCACTATTTGTAATATTTCTAAACCACTCTCCATTTATGCCTATTTCAATAATGCCAGTCACATCTCAAAGTGCCCACTGGACATTTCTCCATGAATATATTAATGTAATCTAAAGCTGGTAATACAAAATTCTGTATGTCCCCTCTAAGTTAGAGATCTTTATTCTTCTCAATTTTGTCTATGATACTGTAGTTTTACTATGACTCAAACTCAAACCTTTAATTGTTAGAATCTCTATTTAACTAAATCTCTATTCTCATTTTATTCCCATATTTTTGCAATCATCATGAATACTCAATTCATGTTTAATGTTTTGTTGCTGTCTGTTGGTCATTCAATTCTGTCACTACTCCCCAGTGAAAACAGTACATTCTTTATCTCAATTTGACCCTTACATGCTTGTTTCTGTTCATTAATTTTTCTCCTTAATGTGTCCACTTATTTCTGTATTTCTGCCACAATATTAATCTAAAGGAATTCCTTCATTATGTCTCTCTGTAATAGTCAGGGTCCTACCAGGGGAGAGATATCACGTGGCACCTGGGTGATATGAGAAGAATATAATGAAGCAACAACTCGTTAAAAATGCAGGGAAATCTGATAGAACTTCCTGAGGCTAAGAAGGGCAGGGCATAGCACCTCCTAAACCTAAAAAGGGAGAGGCAGGAGTGTTTTCCAGAATCTTAAGTTTGAAAGGGCTGTGTAGAGAGGGCCACCCAACAGGAGCTGTAATCTTCTGCATAATGTTCAGCCAGTGACACAGCAGAGAGGGAGTCCACTTCCCTCTGGTCTCCTGCTAGTCCTCTTCATGAGCTGATTCCAACAGCAAGCCAGAGGGCATAAGAACCCCTGAGGTTAATCCTACAAGCCAGCCTTGGGTTTAAGGGCAAGACAGAAAGATGAGGAATAGCCCCGGTGAGTGTGGGAGGGGAAAAAGTGAAGGTATGCAAACTTTCTATCGCTTTAGCTTTTCAGCTTATTGCTTAGACTGTCTTTGAGAATCTGGCCTATCCCACTCTTTCTACTTTCTTTTCCTTTTCTCTTTCTCCTTTAGACCTGTCTTGTTTATTCATTTCCTGTTGGATTTCCCAAACTTCACACCTACCAGGTATTTCTCATTTTCGTTTCTCAATCATTACTTAAAACATGATTCTTCACAGTAAATGTGTCTTTCCTCTTTTCTGCATAGTCCAATCCTACTTTTCCTTTACATTTTATCACAAGCTCCTCCTGTTCAACAGGCATCGTTTGAATACTTGACCCATCCCACCTCTAACATCCTGTAGCACCTTTCGACCCAGTTACCTAGCATTTCAAATAAGGAATATCTCATATTGCTATTTACTGTGTATGTGTTCATGATTTGAGACCGCAAATAGATTCTAAACTCTTTAGAAGCAAGAAAAAAGCTCCTTTGGGTTTTGGATTCTCCGCAACATCTATCAGCACTTTATAAATACTAGATTTTAAATTTGAAAGCAGGAACAATGTTACACTCATCACAGTACTCAGCAGTCACGGCACACGAGTGCTTATTTAAGGTTTGTTGAATTAACCACATTAAAATACAAATAAAATAATAAGTTATGTGTTTCTGTTAACTTATTCTCTTAGGAAAAATAACGAATTCCTCCTCTGATTATAAAATTTACAGAGTCTAGCTATAAAATTATCTCTCTTTATGTAAAAATAAATTACCAGAATAAAAACAACTGATTTTGAATAACGTTAAAGCTCACTGCAATAATACAATACTGAAAGTCAATTATCATTGTTTGATGTTAAATAGTCAACACATTTTATAGAATTGGATATGAAGTGAAATAGTCTGTTTGTCAATTAAGTAAACCTAAAAGTGAAAAGCCTTCTCCTTTTTTCTATATAAGATTTAGTATATCTTGAACCACAGTTTGACCATGTTTATCATAATGATGAATATAATTCTTGTTATAAAAGTGTGGAAAAATAATGAATGTCAGAAAGACCACTAGAAACTTAATCTAACTTAAATGTCTATATATTTGCTGTTTCATCAAAAACACATAAGTTATTATCAATTTATGTGGGACTGCATGAATCTGTCTATCAGATGTGGTAATCAAGAGAGATTCTACAATGATGATCTCCAAATCTACCTACCCTTCCGCCAAAAATAAGAACTTTCTTCAAAGAAAGTTTGCTCAGACATAATATTATTTCAAAAAATGATAAAAATAAGAGCACTTCTTGATGTAAGATATGGGTGTCTGAGACCCAGCCAGTGTGGTAAGGATGAAGTGTTTTCTACTTGAACTTCCTAATGCCTATGACTAAATAATATTCCACCGTGTATATGTGCTACATTTTCTTTATTCATTCATCCAATTATGAACACTTAAGTTAATTCCTTATCTCAGTTATGGTCAATGTTGCTGCAATAAACATGAAATGCAAATATCAGGGGGGGACTCCTCCCAAAAAAGAAATTATCTTTTGAAGAGCAGGCCCCTTGTAGCACACTTGGAATTTGCTCTTCTGGATCAAATGATTAACCGAAGTTTTTATCTGGAAGATTTGAGAAGGTTGTGTCGTGAATTGCAGAAGAAATGTCTCAAGTTGTGGCAAATAGGTGGCTGATTCTTCCACCAAGACAACACGCCTGCCCACACTGCACTGAGAGTTAAGCAGTTTGTGAACAAAAATGGCATTACTCCTGTGCCCCACTCTCTCTCATCACCCAATCTTGCCCCAAGCAACATTTTTTGTTTGCTTGTTTCTCAGGATGAAAAAAGTCCTCAAGGAAAATGTTATGCCAATGTGGAAGAAATGACACAAAAAATGGTGGAAACACTAGAGGCATCAAAATTGATGAGTTAAAAAAGCTTTTTGAGCAGTGGAAAAAGTGTCTCAATAGGTATATTGCATCAGACAGAATACTTTGAAGGTGACTAAAGTTTAAATATGTAAGAATAAATACACGATTTTTAATAAATAAACTCAATTTTGGGGGGGTCACCCCTTGACCTGATTTTCTTTCTTTTGGATATATACACAGCAGTGGAGTTGGTGGATCATCATATGGTAGTCTATTTTTAGTTCTTTGAGGAATCTCCATACTGTTTTCCATAATGACTGTAATAATTTGCATTCCCACCAACAGTGTATAAACGTTCCTCTTTCTCCACATCCTCACCAGCATTCATTATTGCCTATGTTTTGGATAAAAGTCATTTTAACTGGGATGAGATGACATCATATGGTAGCTTTGATTTGCATTTCTTTGATATTTTGTGATACTGAGCATTTGTTTCATATCCCCATTGGCCGTTTCTTTTGAGAATATCTATTTAATCTTTTGCCCATTTTTAAATTGTATTGTTTGATTTTTTTGCTATTGAGTTGGCTGAGCTCTTTATATATTTTGCTTACTAATCCCTTGTTAGAAGGGTAATTCTCTCCCAATATGTGGGCTTTCTCTTCACTTTAATGTTTCTTCTGCTGTGCAGAAGATTTTGAGCTTAATATTGTAACATTTGTCTACTTTTGATTTGGTTGCCTATGCTTTTGAGATCTTACTCAATAAATTTTGCCCATTTTCTGGAGTCATTCCCTGATGTTTTCTCCTACTAGTTAGCTTCAGACCTTATAGTTAAGTTCAAAGTTTGATTTTATAGTGTGCCTTGCCAATCTACAGAATGATTATGTTGCCTTGCATAATATCAAACTAACTCTTGAGAACTTTGGGTCAGAAACATTTTTATATACTCAATAGCACTGCTTCACTACTGCCTTGCTTCCTAACAAAATTTGATTTGCTTCAGACATCAGGCTGCAAAGTGCCCAGAGATTATGAACCTAGGCTTTGGGACTGAACCTTGATTGTTCTAAAATAACAATGGTGATTACATTCACTTTTATCAATTTTGGTTTGAAAAGTGGACCTATAACCCAGTTTGGCCAATGAGATAGAAGTGGGAGTTCTTGTCTTCTGTGAATTTTTGGAAATGTTTTCCTTACAGATAAAAAAGCATGCACATGATGAAGAGAATTTCCTATCTCCTGCCTGGAAGAGTGTCAAAAACTGAGGGGTAAGTCTCAGGAAGAAATCCAGCATTCTGAGGGCGACAGTATGGAAAGATGAAAAGCCTCTGTGTCCAGGTAACATTGTTGTGGTTCTAAATTAACTATTCTCTAGGTCATATATTTCTAAGACTTTCTATGAGATAATAGCCACACTTATTGTTTAAGCCATTATTAGTAAAAAATTAGGTCACATAAAAACAAAACTCTCTTAGCTGATACAGAGGTTAAGACTAAATTCTCTAACCTAGTCTCATGAAATGATTTTCAACTGTAAGAAGAAAAAAAAGTTCTATATTCAAAAGTTGCAGACTACACTCAAAGGTTATTCTGCTATCAAAAAGTTTGATTCTTATTGGCATCACCCATTTTGATTTTTTTGCCTCTCTTCTCAGTATAATTAATAACAAAAAGAAATAATGGAAATTATGACCTGGGAAGTGAAAAAATATAAATAAGCTTTCTTCAGAAGTACTGAAAAAATTAAAGAACATGCTTGCTAGAGCAAAATTTACATACCAGGCTTACCTCATCTTTTCGTCATTTTGTGTTTGCCGGAAAAATTTAAAAATTGTGAGGAAAAAGTTAAATAGTGGGATATCTATTTTAATTTAAAAATCAAAATAGTGAGGATCTCAAGGCAACTGAAAGAAAAAAAAAACAGAAAAGTAAAGAAACTGTGGTGTTAAGGCAGTAGTTCTGCAAAATTTTATGAAGATGAAATAGACACTAAAGTAAAGCAAACCTATAAGTATAGATATTAGTCCAAAAATCTGTGGACTTTAAATGGGGTTGGCAAATGGTAAACACTCAGTAACTATTAGTTTCCTTACCATACACACTGCTATTAATGGGGAAGCAAACAGTACCAAAGTAAATGTAAATAATAAATCTTCTAAAACATTGTTTGGAATATAGAAAAATTTTTAAATGATCAATTTGAAATATCATTTTAATTAAAAAAATTTCCAGAATTTGACATACCAAGCAGACAAAAAATAGGTAATAATAAACAGGAAATTATGGATGCAATCAATATTTAAATATTTATTTCTCAAAAAGTAACTTCCAATTTAAACAGGAAGTCAAAATTGAAATTAAATTTGTCTAGAGGGCAACCCCCTAGGGTACCCTCCCACTGTGGGAACTTTTCTGTCCTCTTAATAAATCCTGCTTTCAAAAAAAAATTTTGCTTAGAAATTTAGTGGTAGCATTGAATCAATTGGACCCAAAATTGAAAAACTACAGTTACATTGCAAAAAACATGAGAAATATATTTTAGATCTTCAAAAGTAATATGTACAAAAATAAAATCAACAAAGATATGGATTGAATTTTTTGTTAAAAAATGTGTTTTTTTCAAAATTTTAAGTATGTGGGGTACAATTCAGGGTTAGGCGTACAACTGTTCATTATGCAGGTACCCTTGTTGATGAGGTGTGTCCCGCCAATCCCCAGCAGTTTCCCACTACTGCCAAAATGTGTTTTTATAAAATCATGGTGGCAGTGAAACTCAGAGAATGTAAAGATAGAAAGGAACACATGTGAGTACATACAAGTTGATATATATTTAATGATTTAAAAAATCCATAAAGTAAAAGCATGAACAATATATTTTGGAAGGTTAGATTTGCAGCACATGCAAAAGAAGAGAAAGTTAAATTATTACTACATGCAAAGGACTTATAAGTTAAAAAAGCAAAAACAAAGAGAAAATCTTGAGAGTAAAATGATCACACAATGAAACTGGCATTTAACCAAAGACATGCAAATATAAGCCAGAAAACATTTATTCCCTTGCCTTCAAATTTTACACTTATTTTTACTATTATATAAAGTTGAAGCTTTAATATTATATAAAGTTGAAATTATTTAAGTTCCATAAATTCACTATTTAAAACAGTTCAATAAATACCAGCAACCTTGGATATATTTAGATGTCTTCAAAATAAACTGGTCAAATGGGAAACAATCTTTAAAAAAGAAAGTTGGGGGAGATATAAAATAAATAATTGAAAGCTTTAATGCTATTTGAGTATATGTTTTTGAAATGAAATATATCTAAGTTAATGTTTATATGTGAAGTCCTCTTATTTTATGATGTTATTAAAAAAGCATTGGCAAACAGACTTAATATATACCATAAACATCTCTCCTTTATTGCTTTTATAATAGAAGAGCTGTAAAAACATCTTAAACACTGTATTATTTTTACTCTTTCTCTAATTTACTTTCAAATAGTACTAAATTTGCTATGACCTAATGCTTATTTTTAGTTACACCATATTTTTAACACTCTGTGCAAACAAAAGACTACTTTATGTAGTAATGATAAGAAATCTCTTCATATTTTAAATATATCACATGCTATCTATATTAAGTTTTTAAATGACTGAAGAGACAACTAGATATTAAACTCTAATTCCATTATTATAGCAAAAACATTTCCTGATTCACAACTTAGTTTTAAACTTTTAAGTGCTCTAATGTTTACATTTAATTTTAAGAAGAAAATAATTGCATATATCTTAAGCATGTCAATTTAGATAAAATAAATGTAATGCATAAATACAGAACTTTGAATTAATATGGATTAGATACTCTATCATTTGCAGTTTAGTTGAATCAAAACTCATTTCACACTTCATCTTTGATACTTTGAAGGCTCTGTCTAATTAAATTAAACTGAATTTGATTTGATTTATTCTTACTGAACACCTTAAAATTTCTAGCTGTTTGAGGCATCAGAAAAAAATAAGTTGACTTTATTATATGAAAATGCCCTGACTTCGAGGAAGTCACCTTAATGTTGGGGTTTGGGATAGCAGTCAGAAGAGGCCAACATTTAAAAGCAGCAGAGAGCCGGGCTCGGTGGCTCAGCCTGTAATCCCGCGCCTTTGGGAGGCTGAAGTGAATGGATTGCCTGAGCCCGTGGGTTCGAGACCCACCTGGGCAGCGAGACCTCATCTCTACAATAAATCAAAAAATCAGCCGGGCATGGTAGCGCATGCCTGTAATTCCAGCTACTTCGAAGGCTGAGGCAGAAGGATCGCTGGAGCCCAGCATGTCGAGGCTGCGGTGGCCCGGAGCGGCCACTGCACTCCAGTCTGGGTGACAGGGTGAGACTCTAACTCAAAAATAAAAAATAAAAATAAAAGCAGCAGAGAACCATTTAAAATAAAAGCTGTAAGAGATGGAAGATATTAATGATGACCAGTCGTGGAATGAATCTATGTAGAATACTGGGTATGGAAAGGCATGAAAAAGAATGGAGGAAATTGATCAGAGAGAACAGAATACACAAAAAAGTTAGGCAGCACCTATTAGTGGGAACCTGGAGGCAGAGCAATTAGATATCTTAAAGATAAATTCCTTGCCCTTATCAAACATGATTTTGCCTTTATTCTTCCAAAATATTCAAATATTTTGACCCAGAACTTTAACAGGAATGTGTTCTTGTTTGAAATTATTGATTGAGTTTTACTTCGGATCTGAAACTGCCTTATGAAAATATGCATTCCTTTATTTTTTTAAGATGTGGGATATAATTCAGGATTAGATATACAGTGATCATCGTATAGGTAAAGCCTGGGCCTCCCTTTGGTCCCCACTTCCAGCTGGTTTGATATCAGGTATCCTTTTGGATGTTATGTACTCCCCATTTCCCTGGCAGTTTCTGACTACTTCCAATCCCTTTCTTATAGTATTATGCAAAATATTCTACTTATGAGTGAGAACATGTGGTAGATTACTGAGTATTATAGACTCTAAATTCATCCAAGTTTCTTTATGTAATTTTGTCCTTCTTTATGACTGTATAATATTCCATTGTGTATATGTACTACATTTTTTATATCTAGTCCACTTTTGACGGGCAGTATGATTGGTTCCATGTTTTTGCTGTTTTGAATAGTGCTGCAATAAATATGAGTGCACAGGTATCTCTTTTGTAGAGTGATTTCAGTTCCTCCAGGTATATTCCCAGAAGGGGGATAGCTGGGTTATATGGAAGGTCAATTTCTAGCTCTTTTAGGAGTCATCACACTGTTTTCCATAGAGGTTGAACTAGTTGGCATTCCTACCAACAGTGTAGAAGCATTCCCTTTTCTAAACATCCTCTACAGCATCTGTTCTTTTTTGTTTTATTACTAATGGTAATTCTTATTGGAGTTAGGTAGTATTCAGTGTGGTTTTGATTTGCATTTCTCTGATGCATTCTTTCTTCAGTGGAAGCAACCATTTATCAATGCCTGTTTAAATTTCTCCAAATATCTGGGAAAACCTGAGATGTACTGGACAGTGTGAGTAAAATACTCATATCTCAATTACCCTCAGCTAAAAAGACTCAGGTTGTGCTGACAACACAGGTTAGGAATATTTTGTACTTGGGAGATTGAAACATTGGGATTCAATGGTTTGGTGATAAACTTGCTCAAAATATTTTTACTCAAAATTATGGAAATATACAAACGGGCAGAAATTTTATTTCACTGAATTCTTTCCCTCTGACTAGTCTTCTCTCACACAGTTTGCTATTGAATAATAGTTAATAAATGATACAAGACAGTGAAGATTTTTGAGATGAAATTTATTCCCATAAAACAAAATAATTAATGTAAATATCAGCAATTAAATTTATGCCACAGACATCTGAATGAGCCACATATGCTTATTATCTCTGGTTCCCCAATTTATACAATTACATAGAGAGGTAGAATTATTGCCTTTGCTTATATTAACAAGGGTATACATTGTATAATCATAGTTCCCAAAATGATTACAAATAAATACAATTTTGTTTATGGATTGTCATTACTATCCTGCCACTTAAACTGTTTTAATTGCATAGGCACAAACTGAGAATGTAATCACTGTGTTTTTTATACCCTTATAATCTTACTCCTGGACCACCGTAGTGACCAAATCATTATTCTTTTTGCTTTATGTATGATACACACTGCTAGATAGTTTTCTTGCTATTCATTCAAACAACCTCCACATAAATTATTATGTTAAATGTTACTGTGAGTATAAGTCAAAGTGTACAATTTCAACTAGTGTTTTGAATAAGTACAAGCTGCTTAAGTCTTAAATTCAAGATCCTCTTGAAAACTGAGATCACAACGTTGACAGCAAAGATTGAAAGAGCACTGCTTAGTGGCAGTTGTCAGAGTCCTGAAGTTTTCTCCCTCTACCGCTATCACAGAACCCTGGGCTCTATGAAGAGAAAACAATCTAGTAGGATAAATTTGAGACTATCTCTCTCCATCAGCAAAGTGGATTCACAAAATGTAGCAAGCATAAACTATCTGTATAGGTATTAACCCTGTACAACTTCTAGGAGAGCTGAGTTGACCCCAAACTGATATTCTTGCAATCACTGCCTAAAGCCACAAACTAAAGGTGTGGTACCAGATGGACTCCTACAGGAGACAACAACCTGAGAGGGAATTGCAGGAGGAAACATTTGGACATCCACCTACAGAAGGTCCCTATACCATTTTACCTTTAATTCCTTCTTTTCCTCCCTTCCTGATCTTGACTGAGAAGAACTAAGAAAAGAAGTTAGATAGTAGACGAGTGTGCAAAGAAAAGAGGAATAAACTGCTTTAATACCCTCTCCTCCTTGAAGGATTCTATGACACAATAAGGGATAAGCTTAGCTGTCAAGTATGAAAAGTTTGAAAATTTGATGTAAAAACAGGACTGGATATTGTAGACATAAAAAATAAGGCTGATTGAGATTTTATCCAGGGATCATGGAAGAATAGTCCTACACTGCTTGTTTGAAAACATTAGTATAATAAAAAAATAAAGCTATTTAATAATTTCACCCCCTACTGGGTCTAGCTTATTGAACACATATTTTTAGGAAATTTTTTTCCCATATAGCTTCAATTTAAAAAAAAAAAACTGTTATTGTTATTAATAAACTAAAAAGTTCTTTTAACAAATATTGAGTGGTTTTTGCCTGTTTATTTGTTTTGTTTTGTTTTGTTTTGTAGTCAGGGTCTCACTCTGCTGCCCAGGCTAGAATGGTGTGGCAAGTGTCATGATTACGGCTCACAACAGCGTTGACTTCCTGGGCTCAGGCAATCCAACCTGAGAGCTGGGTCTACAGGCACATGTCACCATGCCTAACAAATTTTAAAAAATTTTTTGTAGAGACAAGGCTTCCATATGTTGCCCAGGCTGGTCTCAAACTCATGGGCTCAAGCAGTCCTTTTGCTTCCATCCCCAAAGTGCTGGGATTACAGGCATGAGCCACCATGACCAGTCTGAGAATGTTCATGTAATAATTTGCTTTTATAATTTTGCTAAATTTCATCACATCAAAAATATATTTTAACGCAACATGTTTTTATTGCAACATAGCTATCTATATATATTAAGTATAGAAGTATAAAAAATAAACTATAGAAGAGCATGCACTCACACATGCATGTGTGTGTGTGTGTGAATTTGTGTGTGTGCATTTTGCCATTTATCATATTACACCTATACCAAGATTTCTCTAAGAAATTTGAATTTATTTATTATGTAATCCAAAAAGTTATAAGACAAATCAGAAGAAATAAAGTGAATTAAAGACTTTAAAACTACTTGGAAGCATTAAGTTAGTGATCTTATAAGAAATGTGTAAATTTTTTCTTTTTCTATGAAAATATTCCAATAAAAAAGCTTTTATCTCTAATTTATAAATCTATATCACGAAAAGCAAAAAAAATCTGTATATTTATACTGCACTCATTTTTTTCTAGTTTATAGCATAAAGTAAGTACAACAGATGTTTGCTACTCTAACAATTTGTACTCATAACTGAAAATTATCTCATGTAAAAGGAATTTTATCATTAGATTGTTTTTATCTTATATGTTTTATACTCAGATAATACCTATTTGTTTGCAAAACTGTTAGAAGCTAAAATTGAAGGGTGAAAAAATTATATTTTTCCTCTTTTTAGTACTTTGGTTCTTTGTTGAAACACATAAAAAAGTAAATAATGGGCAAAAAAAAAGCGCCAAATAAAAGGAGAAAAAAAAGATTAAAATACTTTGATTATTTCGTGCAAAACCACAAAACTCTCCTAGGCATGAGTCTATGAAAGTAGCAATATTTTTATTTGAAAGAGGTCCATAGACACTGGGAACACCAATAAAGGGGGAGGGAGAAGGTTGGGACTGAGATTCACAAACTACCTACAGGGCACAGTTTTCACTATCTGGGGAATGGGCCACCTGAGACCCAATCCCCACCTCTACACAATATGTTCATATAACAAATATGTATGTGTACTCCCTGATCAAAAATAAAATAAAAATACACAAAAAGGCAAGTTTCTAAAATTAGGGAAAGAGCAATATGCTTTATAACTAAACTAATTCATAAGTTCTACAAGGAACAGGGTTGGCAAGGATAATTTAAATTTTTAGCAGTCTGAAATAAATTTTAATCAACAATCATACCCATACTTCTTCAGACTTAGACAACAAAAAACACACAGTAACTGACAGTTGCAATTGACTGCCTTGGTTTCTATCTTTTTGCTTTTTCAAAAGATTCTATAAAATAGGAAAAAAAATGCATTTAGAGCCAAACTGTCTTCCAGCCAGCTAGCAATAAGAATCCATCACTGATAGTTCCTGACAAGCTGTATCAACATAGCTGTTAAAATTTTAATGATGTTGGACAGGCATGAGGTACTGGAGGAAGAGAAGGCACTGGAAGGTACAATATCTCAAACTTTGAAATATTGTGGAGCGAGTCATTATAAGGACCATAACATAGAATGACTTTTACTGGGAAGTATCAGTGGACCAGAGGAACACAATTCAAGGATGAGGAAAATCAATTTAAGATAAATTGTCTAATCCAAGGGTTCCTTGGCAGCATATAAAGAAAATCTTATCTTCAGCAGTTAGAGAATATGAGGATTTGACATGGTATTTAAATGTATATATTTATATTCATATTCTCTGGAGTTCTGCTATAGCTGTCTTAACCCCAACAAATATTTTGTCCATTTTATACTAATATTAGAACTCTGATTTGGAAGAAGTTAAGCTCTAAAATCTGAGATCGTGACATTAAAATTTTGGTATATAAAGTCATGATAGTCACCTACTAGAGAAAAGAAATATGCAGAATGCCCAAAAAGTTTTGATTTAGGTTTGGTCCACAGTGGCTCCTCTGAATGCATAGATCCATTATGATCTCTAAATGCATAATTTAAAGGAATACTTGTAGTTGGCAGAACTCCTACATTGGTTTCTTGGACTGTGTGGTAAGACCTATCACAGTAAAGAAGATAAGTGGAAGACTCTGAAATTGTTCTCCATTCCTTCCTCCACCTTAGTAAATCAAAAACAGTATCACATCTCAGGTGGAATGTCAGAGATTAGAACTGCCATGAAAGACCTAAAGCAGCATAGAGAACTGCTGATTCCCATCATATTCTTATTGTATACATAAGTCTGGCCTAAAAAAACTTGAATGGATACTGAAAGATTGGATTTGACTACTAGAAATTTAAGCAAAATATAGCCCTAATTCTAGTTGTTGTGCCAAATGTGGCATATTTGCTAGAGCAGATTAAATTGGCATAAGGTCCATTGTATGTGCCACTGATAAGGTAAATGCATTATTTTACATCCTTATCAAAAAAGAGAACCAGAAACATTATTTACTCACGTGAGATTAACAATATACTTTTATAGACTTGTCTTGTTTTAATTCTTATTCTTTCTTTGTTGTATCGATGTTCATTCTCCTTGAATTTGATATTGGTTCTAGGTTTTTCTGACTGCAACCCGCAGTGCTAAATAATTTGGTTTCAGTTGGTTCCTTTTGCTCTTTTCTACTCTGGACATCTTGGCTATGCTAAAATTAGAGCTGGCTTTTTAGCCACAATTCTAGTCAAATCAGACCTGATTCCCATGTAGGGTAGGTATCTAGAGATTTAGAAAGAAACTGAATTTTTACTCTTTTGACCATGTCACAGTCTTGAAATATTTTATATGCAAAAGATTTTTTTAATTAAGAATTTCCAATTTTAATGAAATCAAGCACTTGATTGCAAAATTGCTCTCGAGACAAACATGATAAACACACACTTTTGACTTGATTTAAAAGACTAGATCAGTCTTCAGTCTTGCCCTCCTCAAATCACCTGTTCTCTCTCTAATCTCAATCTACTGTTCTCCTGCTTTCAGAAACCCAGCCTCATCAACCTTGTCTCAGTTGCCAAATACACTACACAAATCCTGTAGGTGGGCAGCATGCTGTTGAATTTTTGAATTCAAAAGTTTTAAATTAAATTTGAAGTTCAATGTTAACAATATAATTTATATACTTAAAATATATAGTATCTTGACTATTTCAGAGCTCTGAAGATATTCGGATTTAACTAATCTGGAAGAGATAAAATTTTACAGGCATATTACCCTGTTGCTTATATAAAAAGTAAATAAATATTCAGCTCTTACCATTGAGTCACGTGACGTCTCAGCAAGTGCAGACTTTTTGAAATCTTCATTCAAAACAAAGCTTTGGGAACTCTCAGGAATGAAAGACATTGTTGAGTCATTTCCTTCAGTCCGATTTTTATATACTTTTGTCTGAGGTTGAGCAAGGCCTTTCACTATCACATAAAATCCATCATTTCCAAACACTGAAACAAAACAAAACCAAAAAAGATATACTGCATGCTTTATTCTCCAGGTTATTTCACACACACACACACACACACACACACACATTTTATATATATATATTACACTTACTGTACTTTTAGCAGATTTCTTTCAGTTTATTCTATAACAATGACTTCAATGTAACATTTAGGAATTTACAAATAATTTACTCAAATGGCAAGGATAACAAAGGCATATCTACACCTTTGAAGTATTCTTTTAATTATTTATAGTAGCCCTCATAGAACTGATAGGTTCTGGGACAAAATTATGGTCACATGTCATTTTATTAATAAACTAAAGACATTGTAACAAAAATGGGACCAGAAAAGTCCTTGATCTTTTTTCAATGTTTACTCCTCCAACACAAAAATACATTTTGCCTATTTTATGTAAGTAATGATATATACCTACTATTGTTTTTAATTTACTTTTGCTATGAACATGATGATAATTTATAGAACTTAATAAAGGAGATAATTTGAAGAGGGTGACTGATCATTACTAGAAAGAAGAGTTTTTTCTGTGACTGTCTTACTCCACATTATAAATCATCCAACTCTAATTCTTAAAACTCAACTTTGTACTTGTAGGTCTGGAAGGTGTACTCAGTTTTGAGTATTTCAAATGCAACTTACACAAGTTCCAGCTCCTCTGAAGCCTACCCTTTAGAAGAAGCAGGGCATGGGAATGGAATGCTGTCTTTCCTCATTTCTCAATTGTTTATGTTACTTTATAAAACTGGAAAAAATTATTCAAGTGCTGTCAGAATTCTATTTTTACACCTTCTTATTACCTTGCTATAAATAGAAACTTACAAAGTAATCTTTCAGAAAAAAATTGCGGTTTATGTCTACCATAAAATTTGCAAACTGATCACCAGATATGCTTTTTTCTGACCCTTAGTGCTTATTAGTGGGGTTTTCTTGATCAGTACTCGCAGACAGTGACTATGGGAGAATAATTTTCACCCTTCTTTAAACCAAAGTTTGTTTTTGCTAGGATGTCTCAGCTTAAAATAGATTCTTTCAGATAGGCACAATACAGGCAAACTTCATCTTATTGTACTTTACAGTACTTCACAGATGCTGCATTGGGGGGGGTTAGGGGGCGTTTGTTTTTACAAATGGAAGGTTTTGGCTACCCTGCATCTAGTAAGTTTATTGGCCCCATTTTTCCAACAGTATGTGCTCACTTCATGTTTCTGTGTCACATTTTGGCAATTCTCACAACATTTTCATTATTATTACATCAGTTATGGTGATCTGTGATCAGTGATTTTTGATGTTACTGTTGTAATTGTTTTGAGGTGCCATGAGCTACACTCATGTAAAATAGTGGATATAATTGATAAATATTGTATGTTCTGACTGCTTTATTGATCAGCCATTCTTTCATCTTTCTCTACCTTCCTTTTCTTGAGCAGTCCTATTCCCTGAGACACAACAATATTAAAGTTAGGCCAGTTAACAACACTATAATGACCTCTAAAGTGTTCAAGTGAGAGGAAGAGTGGCATATCTCTCACATTAAATCAAAAGCTAGAAATGATTAAGTTTTAGAGGAAGGCATGTCAAAAGATAAGACAGGCCAATAGGTAGGCCTCTTACACAGTAAGCCAAGTTGTAAATACAAAGGAACAGTTCTTGAAGAAAATTAAAAGTGCTGCTACAGTGAACACATGAATGATAAAGTGAAATAGGCTTATTGCTGACATGGAGATAATTTGAGTGGTTTGGACAGAAGATTAAACAAGTCACAATATTCTCTTAAGCCAAAGTCTAACCGAGAGTAAGATGCTAACTCTCTTCAGTTTTATTAAGACTGAGAGAGGTGGGGAAGTTGCATAAGAAAAACTTGAATCTAGCAGAGGTTGATCTATAAGGTTTAAAGAAACAATTTTTTCCATAACACAAAAGTACAAGGTAAAGCAGCAAGTGCTGATGTAGAAAGAAACCACAGCAAGTTATCTGAAAGAGCTAGCTAAGATCGTTGATGAAGGTAGCTACACTGAACAACAGATTTTCAATGTGATGAACTTTTTTATATCAGAAGAAGATGCTGTCTAGTACTATCATAGCTAGAGAAGAGAAGTCAATGCCTGGTATCAAAGTTTCAAAAGACAGACTCTCTCTCTTATTAGGAAATAATATAATTGGTGACATTAAATTGAAACCATTACTCATTTATCATTCCAAAAATTCTAGGATAATTTACAGGGAGAAGCACTTGAGCCCAGGAGTTTGAGGCCAGCCTGGGCAACATAGCAAGATCTTGCTGAAAGAAAAAGAAAGAAAATAAAAGAAAAGAAAGAAAGAAAGAAAGAAAGAAGAGAGAGAGAGAGAGGGAGGGAGGGAGGGAAGGAGGAAGGAAGGATGGTAGGAAGGAAGGAAGGAAGGAAGGAGAATACAGAGAAAAGAAAATAAAGAAAAGAAAAAGAAATTGCCCCAACTACCCCAGCTTCAGCAACCATCACCCTGATTAGCCTACAGCCATCAACATCAATGTGAGGACTCACTGAAAGCTCAGATGATTGTTAGCATTTATTTTTAGCAATGAAGTATTTTTTGATTAAAGTATGTAAATTTATTAAACATAATACTGTATTATAAGTAGATCCCATGATATTACATTAGACTACATTAATAGTTTACAAGATAGTGTAAACATCAATTTTTAAATGCACTAGAAAACCAAAAATTGTGTGTGACTAGCTTTATTATGATATTCACTTTATTGTAGTAGTTTGGAACTGAACCCACAATATCTCTGAGAAATGTCTATATTACAAATGAATCAAGTGCTAGTCAGAAAGGCAGGAGGAGGGCCTGGATTGAGTCCCAGTGTTATATTCATTGTATAATCATGGGAAAGTCATGTATTTTAGGATCAACTTCCAGATCAAAAATTGTCATGCTGAGTCAAATGATCTACATGTATTAAAAATATTTTTTATTTTGTCAATTATTCAGTGAAGGTAATAATGTTTATGTTGTTGGAATTACTATCAAAGGGTTTAAATAAATTAATAAATTATAAATTTTAAAACTAGTATACATAACCAATTTTTTTGGTCAAGTTAAATTAGTGAAATTTTAAAGATATAGATGAAAAAGATGGTATCTAATTGTAAAAATTACATTAGTTAGCAATAATGCTTAAAATATCATTATTAAACATTAATTTAAAATATCACATATTAATATTAAATAATATTACTTTGGAAAAACTGTGCTTAATATAAAAATGCATACACTATTCAATATACTATACTAGTCTTTGTAAATCTCTCTCTCTCTCAATAATAGTTTTTTATTAGAATTTTAAATATACCTTCCTTAGACTTTCTTCATAAAATACAGGTTAATGTTCTTAGATTTTAATGGCAAGTGGGTTGATTGGCTATTCCTAAAGAAAATGGTTTCTTAAGAAGCAACCTTTTTATCTAGAGTTGCAAAATCTAGAAACACAGCTGTTCCTGGTATCCAAATATACCAAACATGCCATGAAGAGTAAATATCACATACTGAACATCAAGTATCTGTCATGCACTGCCCTAGATATTCTAACATTAATTATTCCAATAACCCTGAAAGTCATACAATGTTAATGCATTTTTCAGATGAAGAAACTAAGGCTCATAATGACTAAATGACTTGTCAAAAGTCACAAAGTATGTTAACTTCTGGAAGTTTTCAATTAGATTCCAACCCCTAAAGGATACACACACACACATACAAACCCACAAACATAATTACACACACATAAGAGTGTTCTGTGTGGGGGTGTGCAGTATATTATATGTATATTTGTGGAGTATTTGTATATATAAAATGTATACACATAAATATCAAGGGCCAAAAAAGAATACTTATTTTAAGAGATGTAGCCTATGTAGTACTTTTTGAAGTTGAATTACAGTAGCAATGTAAAGTAAGACATTTGTTCAAATGATGGCGGTTGTCAAATGAATGCTAGCGTCACCATGAGACAGGAAGGGCACTCAAAGAAAATGGTGGAAGCACGGTTGTTTGAGGAGCACAAGACCATTTGGAAGTGCTATTTGTAATTCTAGAACATTGTGGAAGTACAATAATGGAGGCGTGAGTATGCAACAGAACCTTCAACACACCTAACAACTGCATGCATCCGTGATATGTCTGAGACACATGGTATTGTGTGGTATTGTGTGTGATGTGCACAAGGGAAGGCATGAGAGTCCTCAAACAGCAAGGCCTCCAGTAGTTCGCTGTAATCAGAAGTATCCACATGATAGTAACCACTTTGAGCATCTTTTTTAATTGCAGAAGTCAAATGTGACTTGTATTCACCCTTTGTTATTGTTATATATTGAGTACTAAAATTTTAATACAGATTATTTTTTCTTTCTTAAAATATATATATGTGTTTTGGATCCCTCTGTATTTTATATATATATATGCTGTATAGATTTTATAAAGGATCTCACTGAGTTCTTACTACTTGTTACAGCATTCAAAAGTTAAGCCTCAATTATTTCCTTAAATTAATGTAACTGGTTTACTCATGAATCTAACAAAATTATTTATACTGAGTATTACAATTTTAATACAGATTGTTTTTTCTTTCTTAAAATATATGTGTGTGTTTTGGAGTCCTCTGTATTTTATATATATGTGTGTGCTGTATAAATTTTATAAAGGATCTCACTGAGTTCTTACTACTTGTAACAGCATTCAAAAGGTGAGCCTCAATTATTTCCTTAAATTACTGTAACTGGTTTTCTCGTGAATCTATCAAAATTATTTTAGTAAAAAACTAAACATAAAATAATTTTTAAAACTTTCAAACATATGCAAAGAGACATCAAATTTGGAGCAACTTCTGCATGCATGTATTTGGGGAGAAAAGAAAGAAAAAGAATTTTCATTTGCACAAAAAAGTAAACATTATTAATGGAATTAAAAATAAGAATCCAGAGAAAAGTATTAAATAGTGCAGAAACTGAATTTACAGAAACGTCTTAAAAATTTAAAAATATATTTAATTGACCCCAAAATATATAGACAAATTATTTAAACACCATATAAATTGTCTAGGTAAAAACAATTGCAATAAAGCTAAGCTCTCAAAGAACAATTAAAATACTGCTGCAGTTTTTTGTCTGACCAGTTGGCAAGCTGGGACTCCAAGGGATGTCACAGTTCCCACAGCTGCACTGTCAGCCTGGGATCCACAAGGTGGCTGGGGATGAGATGGCATCCAGATAGGAGAATGTGGTGGTGCCTAAGTACTTAGGGATGCCAACAGTTGCAGAGCCCCCACGGAGTGTTACAGCTCTCTTAGTTTGGGGGTTAGTGAGCCAAAGTCCTGAAAAGTGTTTACAGCTCTGCCGGTTCAGTGGGCCAGTGAGTCAGTCCCTGAGAAGAGTCACAGTTCCACAAGTTCAGTGGGCCGGCAAGCTAGGCCCCCAAAGAATATTGAAGCTCTCTCAGCCCAATAGATCCAGCTCTTCCAGTCCAGCATGTGCTGGCTGCTCTTCTACTTCAGCAGCTCTTCTCAGCAATTCTGAGTTCTTGTCTCACGCCCAGAAGAATGAGGGACATGGACATCAAAGAGTCAGTAAGTAGGAAGTTATTAGAAGACAGAAAAGTTCCATGCAGCAAGAGAGTACCTCAAGGAAAGTTACTGAGGATGCCTCTGCAGTTAAGGGTTTATATAGTCTTGAGAGCGTGCTGATTAGTTGATGGTAGCACCAATTAGAGAGAGGCATCATGGTGGTGGGATTGAAATGTACCAATCAGGAGAGGGTTGAAAAGAGTCAATCAAGAAGAAGCACATGAAAAGGACAATCCATGGGGCTTGCAGTGGAAGTTTTTACCCATACCCATGCTAATCTGTCTGCTATCCGGTTTCCTCCTTTCTTCTCTCTCAATATTACTGACATAAAAAGTAGCATTAAATTTATGAATTGTGTTAAAAACATTCGATAATAATGCAAGCTTTTAAACTTTTTAATCAATTAGATGGAAATAGCAGACACATTCGAATTTTGAACATATGTTAGGTATATGTTCAAATTTTTAAAATTTTATGTAAATTTTTTTAAATATGTGCAATTAAGAAAAATCAGAAAATAAAAAGTCATACTAATTATAAAGACATTATTTATTATCAGACTTTGAGAAATAAGAGAATTTATCAAAATCAATCTGGTTATTTAGAAATAAGTTTTATAAAAGTATAGTATAGGTAATCTCTGTTTTATGAAAAGTCAAAATAAATGATTTCATGAAAATTTTAAGAGTAGTAGTGCAGGACCTTATATTTAAAAACAGCTCTTGTGTTAGGGAACAAAATGTATTTTTTAAAAAATGAAAAAATACCAGTAGAAAAAAATTTAATTAATAATTTTGGATGTGACTTTCAAAAGGTTAAAGGTTAAACACAGGGTTTGATTAAAGCCAACATGTTTGTGAATTCCTTCTTAAGGACTTCCCACCTGGTACAAAGACCTTCCGCTAAAATCAACCATTCTAGAAGGACTTAAATGTTTCAAAGAGCTATAATTGGATAAACAAGGTCATATTATCAGCTGGCTAATCCCTCTTTGTCCTATAAAATTGAGTTTAAGTGTTATCTATCTACCAGGGAAGCCTCTTTTGACCTCTGCCCTGCTCCCATCCAGTCTTAATTAATGCTCTTCCTCCAGGATCTTCACAGAATTTCTGCTATGGCACTCTATGTTTTCAGTCTCTGCCAATAGCGTGTAACCTCCCGAGAGAGAACACCCTGACTACTCTCAGCATCTCCATCCTATAGCACATTGCCCAGATTATTTTAGGCATTTAGGAAAACCACTTGTTGAATGGATAAAAACTTAAATAATGATCCTCTATTGTGCTTTTCTCCAAGAAAATGCATAAAATATTTAGAGACTAACTCCTTTTTTTTTTTTTTCCTCTTAGAATACTGTCTATTTAGAAAAAAAGGAAAGCTCTTTGATGGCCCATTTTCTTCTATTAGGTGGAAGTTTATGATGATATTAACAAGTTATATAAATTTTAAGCCAGATAGTTTGATTTGCGGACTCTCTTTATAAGATCTAAATGATTTCAGAGATAACATAACAAAAGCAGTAAATGGCCTTTTCATAGCTTTATTATATTAAGAAATCTTTGGAGATAAAGCCACTGCTTTTAAGTCCAATTTTTCTTCTTTTAAGGTGCCAAGAGTAGTTATTTTAAAGTAAAAGTCTAATAACCTTTCTCAGAATTATTACTATAGCTGTGGGAAGGCAATCTACAAATAAAACTGGATATTTATTTTGAGATTTAAAGGATAACCATATAAATAGTATCATAAAGCTAAATGGAAGGGATGTAAAGAAATTTATTTCATTTTATTTTGAGCATAGACCTATTGGAATAACTTTTCCATATATATACTGCCTGTTCCCAAATTTAAAATAATTACTGTTCTAGTACTGTAGAAGTCACAAAGTTTATAATTATGATAAGAGGCATCACAAGGCAAACATCCTTAAATAAGTATATAAAATGATATGAAGATCCAAAGAAGAAATAAATTATGTCTAATGAGGAGGATCTGGAATTACTTTATGAAAAAGATAGCCTTTATGATGAATCTTGAAATGTAGATAAAACTTTGAGATATATGGAAGGAAAAACATTTATGGTAATAGGAAATAGTATGAACAAGACACAAAAGCAGATAGCATCTTATCTTCAATCAAATAAGAGGGGTTAATGAGGAATAGTGAATAATGAGTATGTTAGGCATACAGTACAGAAAAAATATTTTAAGAAATTCAGTTAACTTTCAGCATGTTTGAGTTTCTTGTATATCCTAGATTTTAGGCCTTTGTCAGATATACACTTGACAAATATTTTTTCCCATTCCATGGGCTACCTCGCTGTCTCTTGATGGTGTCTTTTGCTTTGCAGAAGTTCATCAGTTTGATGAAGTCTTACTTGTCTATCTTATTTCTTATGGTATGGGCACTTAGGGTTCTGATCAGGAATTGGTTGCCAGTTCCAACTGAATGTCTCCTGCATTTTCTAAGATTCTTATAGTTTGAGCTTTTATGTTTAGCTCTTCGATCCATTTAGAGTTAAGTTTTGTGTATGGTGATAGGTAGAGGTCCTGTTTCAATCTTCTGCACGTAATCAGCCAGTTTTCCCAGCACCATTTACTGAATAGGTTCTCCTCTCCCCAGTGGTTATTGTTGGAAGCTTTGTCAAAGATGAGTTGGTTGAGAAATTGAGGCTTTGCTTCTGGAAACTCTATCCTGTTCCATTGGTCTATATGTCTGTTCTTGTACCAGTACCAGGCTGTTTTGATTATTGTAGCTTTACAATAAAGTTTCAAGTCTGGGAGTGTGATACCTCCTGCTTTTTTTTTTTTTTTTTGCTGAGGATTGTTTTGGTGATTCATGGTTGTTTATATTTCCATATAAATTTCTGTGTTGTCATTCCCAGGTCTGAGAAGAATGATGTTGGTAATTTAAAGGTTGTGTTGAATCTGTGGATTGACTTTGATAGGATGGACATTTTTACAATGTTGATTCTTCCTATCCATGAGCATGGAATATTTTTCCATTTGTTTGTGTTTTCTTGGATTTCTTTGAGCAGTGTTTTGTAGTTCTCATTGTAAAGGTCTTTCATTTCTCTGCTTAGGAAGATGCTGAGTATTTCTTTTTTTGTTTTTTGTTTTTGTTTTTGTTTTGTGGTTATCGTGATTGGGATTGTGCTTTTAATTTGGGTCTCTGCTTGTTTGTTGTTGGGGTATAGGAATGCAACTGTCTTTTGCACATTTATTTTCTGCCCTGAGACTTTGCCAAAGTCCTTTATCAGTGCAAGCAAGTTTTTGACAGATTTTTTTGGATTTTCAAGGTATAGGATTATATCATCAGCAAAGAGGGAAAACTTGACTTCCTCTTTTCCTATTTGGATACCACTGATTTCCTTCTTTTGTCTAATTCCCCTAGCTAGGACTTCCAACACAATGTTGAACAAGAGAGGGCAGCCTTGTCTTGTTCCGGTTTTCAGGGAAATGTTTCCAGTTTCTGTCCATTTAGCATTATGTTAGCTGCGGGTTTATTGTAGATGGCACTTACTATTTTGAGGTATGTTCCTTCTATACACAAATAGTCCCATTAAAAAATGGGTAAAAGACATGAATAGACACTTCTTAAAAGAAGATATGTGGGCAGCCAGCAGACACATGAAAAGGTGCTCAGCCTCACTCATCATCAGAGAAATGGAAATCAAAACCACATTGAGATACCACGTAATCCTAGTAAGAATGGCCATCATTAAATAAAACAAACAACAACAGATGCTGGCAAGGATGTGGAGAAAAAGGAATGCTTCTACACTGCTGGTGGGAATGCAAACTAGTGCAACCTCTTTGGAAGACAGTGTGGTGATTTCTGAAAGAACTAGAAATTGACCTTCCATATGACCCAGCAATTCCCTATTGGGAATATATCCAGAGGAACTCAAATCATTCTACAAAAAAGATACCTGCACATGCATGTTTGTTGCAGCTGTATTCACAATATCAAAATCATGGAACCAACCATGCTGTCCATCAAAGCTGGACTGAATTTTAAAAATGTGGTACATATACACAGTGAAATACTATGCAGCCATAAAGAAGGACAAACATATGAACTTCACTGCAACCTGGATGGATTTAGACCTATCATACTTAGTGATCTATCACAGAAATAAAGAACAGAATAACATCTGTTCTCTCTCATAAGCAGACCTTGAACAATTATCAAAATACTGTAAGAATGGGATTGGCAGTAGTGGGAAACTGCCAGGAGTGGGGGGGATTGGCAGTTGAGGGAAACTGCTAAGAGGAGGGGCAGACACACCTCATCAACAAGGCTACCTAAATAATCAAAGTTTGTATACCTAACCCTTAATTGTATACCACAGCTTTAAAATAAAAAATAATTTAAAAAAGAAATCCTATTAAAAGCAGATTAAGATGTACTTACGAGAACACCCTAAAATTGGAAATATGTTTTAAATAACAAATAATTAAATGTTCAAACGGAATAATTTTTAAAACCTGGTATGATGGACTAAAATGATTGACCAGAAGAATTTCATGAAAACCTCATCCTCTTTGAAGAAACAAATTAGTGTCTAGACAATCATACTTTGAATACATTATTCAAGGAAGAGCACAAGAGTTCAACAGAAAAGCAATGGGAAACACCAACAACTAGAAGAAGAAGAAGAGGCAGCCTACTTGACTAGGACAGCCAGTAGCAAGGAGTGACTCCCCAATATGGGAAGAGGGTGATTCTCAACACTTAAATCACCAAAGACTTAAAATTTAGATTGTTGGCATTCTTATGTAATACTGGAGTAATAAATTTCCGGTTATTTGTAGACATCTATCAAGGACTATAAGAATATTCCCACCTTTCAATTCATTACTTTTAACTTTAGAAATGTCATAGATAAATAACCCAAAATACAGGTAAATATGAAGGTAAAAATATATTCAGGACCACAGTATTCCTGATAAGGAATATCTAAAACATTTTTAAAAATTTATCTAGTAAATTATAACATATCTATTTGACAAAAAATATGCAGTTATTAAAAAGTGAC
Source organism: Carlito syrichta (assembly GCF_000164805.1). Lineage (NCBI taxonomy): Eukaryota > Metazoa > Chordata > Mammalia > Primates > Tarsiidae > Carlito > Carlito syrichta. The sequence goes on from NW_007049443.1 coordinate 36,634, forward strand.
TTTTACAGAACTATTAGAAATTCAATTATATAAAAGTATACTGAGGTAGGGGCTAAACATTTGTGAGTTTGAGAATAAGCAGCATATAAATAAAAGTTGAATCATAGCAATTAATTATGAAAAATGAAAAAAGAATGGACAGTTAGGGGAGGTTCCAAAAGAACTCTTATAAGGGACAGAAAGAAAGTGAAAGACAGGAATGAAACAGATTTTCAAAGACAGGAATGAAACAGATTTTCCAGATATTGAGCTGCTTCTGGGGATAAATCTTCCTAAAGCGATATTGCTAATGAAATCATTCAGGATTGAAGTATCTGGTCAGAGGACTGTTATTTAGGCAAACTGCAAACATTGCAGTTTTTAAAAACTGACCCCCTTATTGAAGACAATTACAAAGAAAATAAATGAAAAAACTAAACACTGAGAACCCATCATTATTATGTTACTTTAAAAATAGTTAAACATTTGTAAATATTGCATAAAGGGATAGTTTAAAATTTTATAATTATGTGATTGTTTTAATAAACTTAAATGACTATTAATTATGATTTTAATTAAGACTTCTTACTAAAAAATCACTAAGAAAATTTATTTCAAAAATATTTGTTCATATTCATAACATGCAAACTAAAGTTAAATCTTCTGATTGTTTTAGTATAATATCTCTTTTATTCAATCAAAGTTTACTTGTTATCAAAAAAGATGTATTTTATTTTTATTTTTATTTTTTTTGAGTTGGAGTCTCATTCTGTCGCCCAGACTGG
>NW_007049443.1:37522-39685 GCF_000164805.1 Carlito syrichta
CTTGAACCCGCGGGCTCAGGCAATCCACTCACCTCAGCCTCCCAAGGTGCGGGATTACAGGCTGAGCCACCGAGCCCTGCTCAAAAAAGATTTATTATGTGAACTTACAAAACTACATACAACATTGTTTTAAAAGTTAATAAAATAGAAGAAAAATATAGGTAAGGAAAACTGATGAAGGCAAAAATAAAATTAAATTGCAAGGCATATTCTGTGATATTTTATACATTCACAACATTGGGGACAATTTTAACTTCATTTTTATTACTTCTAAAACATCTTAATGTCTTAAAATTTTCATCAAATTAGTGTCATGTATATTTTAATCAAATACTTTTAAAATGCTTATAAAAATGTCTCCAAATTTTCTAACAACCAATGCATAATAGAAAATATGACCAGTTACCAGATTTAGCAACTATAAGAAGTCTCAATACAGGTTGTATTAGTTGGAAATTGTGTGCATTGCTGGTTAATGCATAGATTGATTTATCAACTATTTATTGAATAGTTCTTTTGTCTAAACACTGTAGATTAAGCCATATTTCAGATCAAGAGCATATATTTGTTTATGTCAGCTCTGCTGAAGTTGCGAAGTGACAAATATCTTTGTAACTGAAGAAGCCAACACATGCCTTAAGAAAGTGTGATGGGCCAGGCTCGATGACTCAGCTTGTAACTCCCACAATTTGGGAGGCAGAGGCGAGTAGATTGCCTGAGCCCACAGGTTCAAGACCAGCCCGGGCAACCTGGCGAGACCTCTTCTCTACAATAAATAAAAAATTAGCCGGGTGTGAGAGCACCCCTGTAGTTCCAGCTACTTGGAAGGTTGAGGCGGAAGAATCACTAGAGCCCAGCAGGTCAAAACTGGGGTGACCATGAGTGTGCCACTGCACTGCAGCCTGTGTGGATAGAGTGAGATTCCAACTAAAAAATAAATAAATAAATAAAGTGTGATGGTACCTATGCCTATAGGTATACAGGTGGTAAGGCTAAGAATATTTTAACTTTTAAAATAAATATAAATATCCTAAATTATATGCCATTGAGTATTTTAGAGTTGTTGTCAAGAGCCCTTCTACTAAAACAAACAAAAATCTCGAAAGGTCTTTTATAATTTTTAATAATGTATTATTAAGAAATACAAAGCCCAGGTAGATTTTGCACTTTTTACTGAATTTAAAATATATCCCTGGATAACAATATGAACTGTTTTTCAAGATTGTTAATAAAAGTCAGTTAATATTGAGAGTAAGTTGTGTACATAATAATGATATACATACGTTGTATACATAATAATGAGTATTTGAATTATTGGTTGCTCCAAAGTCATTCATTCTAATAATAAATATCATAAATAATTATCTATTAAAGTCAACTTCTTTATTCTCTCCAATAGAAAATGTATTTTAATTTGCTTTAGACAGTAACATTTAGCAGTTCCTGTGGCTATTCTTTACATAAAATTAATATAAAACATCTTTAAAATATATAATTATATGCAACACTATTTACTCCAAACTTGTAGTTCAACTTAAACCTTGATTAAAATATATAATGATTCAAAATATTATACTGAAATCTTCACTGTGGTTTCTAATATTAAATCATACCACATTTTAATCTGAAATATATCAATTTTACTATATCTCCAATTTAATGGGAAGAAACTTATGGATACACACTGAGTGATTATTTGATTCACTTCCCCTATAAAACACGAGACTTTTTGGCCAATACATCTTATTAAAAACTTTTATGATTTTATTTTATTTTTTATTTATTTATTTTTTTAATTAATCAGTATTTTTATTATAGTTTTGTGGGGTACAGTTAAGGATTAGGTGTACAATTACGTTTCATTCAGACACCCTGTTGATAAGAGGTGTTTTCCCAGCCCCAGACAGATATTTGCTACTGTTAATCCCCTCCCCCTCCCCCCCATAGTTTCCCAGTACCGTCAGTCATTTTGTTATAGTATTACATTGGATGTTCAAGGTCCATTATATGAGTGAGAACATGTGATATTCTGATCTTTGTTTCTGTGTGAGGTCACTCAGTATTATAGACTCTAGTTCCATCCAGGTTGCTGCAAAATTCATGATTTTGTTCTTTTTTATGGCTGCGTAGTATTCCATCGTGTATATGTACCAACATTTTTTT
>NW_007049444.1:0-497 GCF_000164805.1 Carlito syrichta
GAGCTGACCTAACTAGCTGAAAACACTAGCTAGACTGGTGGCTAGGCAGCTGACTTAACTAGCTCGATACCTAACTAGCCAACTGGGAAGCCAAATGAATGAACTAGCTGCCTAAAATAGCTAGCCAGCTGGCTAGCCAACTGATTTAACTAGTTCACTAACTAGCTAGCCACTTGGCAAGCCAGGTGACTTAAATATCTGACTTAAATAACTGGCCTGCTTGCTAGTCAGCTGAATTAATTAGCTTGCTATATAGGTAGACAGCTGGCTAGACACTGAATTAGCTAGGTGACTTAACTAGGTAGCCCACTCTCTAGCCATCTGACTTAATTGAAAGCTGCCTAGATAGCCAGCTGACTAGCCAGTTGACTTAACTGTGTGACTTAACTAGCTAGCCAGCTGGCTGGACAGCTGACATAACTAGCTAGCTACCTAGATAGTCAGCTGTCTAGCCAGCTGACTTAACTAGGTTACTTAACTAGCTAGCAAGCTGGCTG
>NW_007049445.1:0-764 GCF_000164805.1 Carlito syrichta
CAAACAGAAATGCAAATATGGTAACCACTGAATTATTCATTGACAATTTGATTTAGCAGTATAAGTACACAGTAAATATATTTGATATAACATTATAACTAAGTACAATGTAACTTAGCTTTCAGTTTGAATGTAAGTCAAAACAAATATAACAGTGGTTTAAGTTGTTATGCATAAAAATAGGGACAGGGAGGAAAGAATATGAATTGTCTAGTAAAATAAATAAAAATTGCCTATGAAAATATAAAGTAAAGGTAGATTTTTAGAAACCACTAACACGAAGGCTGGTAAAAATAATAAGATTTTCTCTTGTAGTTAATTCCCTGGATAATCTCTTAAAACTCTAGATAAAAAGAATTAGAGGTAGTCAATCACATAACCTGCTAGTAGGAGATTAAAATAGTACAATTATTCTGTGCTAGAACTTGGTAATATAGATCAACTGTCCTAAATATCCTCATATAATTTTGAATTAGAAAGTCTACTTCAGGAATTTAGCCTAAGGAAATTATGTGTGTGTGTGTGTGTGTGTGTGTGTATTATAAAATGTTTAACAAACTGATGGTTAAAATAGTAAAAACTTAGAGACAACCAAAACGCCTTACAATAAGGAAGTAGTTAAATGTATATGTAAATCATTAAAATAAAATTTTTTTTGAGTTGGGGGTCTCACTCTGTCACCCAGGCTGGAGTGCAGAGGCATGATCACGGCTCACCGCAGCCTCAACCTCCTGGGCTCAGGTGATCCTTCCACCTCAGCCTCC
>NW_007049446.1:0-354 GCF_000164805.1 Carlito syrichta
GACAGAGTGAGACTCCAACTAAAAAAAAAAAAAAAAACATTTTATACTCAAGTCATGAAGTAAAATTCTTAGAGATTTGTACAAACTGGAACTGTATGTCAGCAATATGTTATTAAGAATAGAAAAAAGGGAAGCGCCTCAGAGAAGCAACTCGTTTCACACACATTCCACAGGAAACTGCTTCCTAGCATCTTCATCATTTCCCCAAGTTTGGGGACCACTCTTACTCTGAGATAAAGCCTGGGGTGGCTCACTCCTTGGTAGTGATTGAGGGAAACCTGAGTGGATGGGAATTTAATTTTGGAAGCTTCCTTCACACATTCTACTGTCCCCACCTCACAGCATGGAAATGCT
>NW_007049447.1:0-412 GCF_000164805.1 Carlito syrichta
TTCCACTGTTCTGCATTCCATTCCTCTTCATTTTATTCCATTTCTTTCCATTCCTTTCCATTCTTCTGCTTTCCATTGCCTTTCTTTTCTCTGCATTTCATTCATTTCCTCTATTCCTCTATATTCCATTCCATCTTTTTAAATTCCTTTCCATTCCTTACCTTTGGGTTCCTCTCCATTCCATTCCTCTCTATTGCATTCCTCTCCATGAAATTCCATTCCATTCCACTCCAGTCCATTCCATTCCATGCCTCTCCTTCACATTCCATTTTATTCCATCCCACTCCATTCCTCTCCATTCCATTCCTATCCATTCAATTCTTCTCTATTCCATTCCTCTCTATTCCATTCGTCTTTATTCCATTGCACTCCATTCCATTCGTCTCCATTGCTTTCCAAGCAATTTCCTTCC
>NW_007049448.1:0-333 GCF_000164805.1 Carlito syrichta
AAAAAAAAAAAAAAAAAAATTGGCTTCTGAGTCAGGCAACAAACCGGGGAATCCTCAGCCAGACCGCCCCAAGTTAGGGAAAAATCAGTGCTTCTACTGTAAGGAGGAAGGCCACTACATAAAGAACTGCCCTAAGCGCCCTACCTGTCCTGAGGACAAAGTGACTGTACTTGTAACTGAATAGGGAGGTCAGGGCTCAAAGTCCCCCCCTGAGCCCCGGGTAACCTTGGAGGTAGGGGGGAAACCCGTGACTTTTCATGTGGATTCAGGAGTGGAGTGATCCGTATTATTAAAACCACAAGGCCCTCTCTCAGACAAAATCTCATGGGTTCA
>NW_007049449.1:0-3317 GCF_000164805.1 Carlito syrichta
ACTGTATATTTTAGCACACATTATGTTAACAAATAAATCTATCTATCTTTTGCTTTCTCTACTCCCTTTTTTGGTACTAATGGTTTCCGATGGTTAAATGGTAATTAGGGATTATGTAAGGTAATTGAATTAACGTTGACAGGGTTTATTCTCCACCTGACTTTAGCACAGATCAAACAAGATGAAGGCTCAGCCGTTAGAAGGCAATTAAAAACCATTGCCAAGCCGGGTTCAGTGGCTCAGCCTGTAATCCCGTGCCTTTGGGAGGCTGAGGTGAGTGGATTGCCTGAGCCTGCGGGTTCGAGACCCGCCTGGGCAGCGAGACCTCATCTCTACAATAAATCAAAAAATCAGCTGGGCGTGGTAGTACATGCCTGTAATTCTGGCTTCTTGGAAGACTGAGGAGGAAGGATCGCTGGAGCCCAGCAGGTCGAGGCTGTGGTGGCCAGGAGCAGCCACTGCACTCCAGTCTGGGAGACAGAGTGAGACTCCAACTCAAAAAAAGCCAAAAACAAAAACAAAAACCATTGTCTCACTTGTCTACATCTTAACTCACTTGTCTATGTCTCAATCCCTCCCCAAATACTGAGTGTAAAGAGTTTATTTAGTCCTCTACACTGACTTGAAATCATTTAGGTAGATGATTCTGCTGCCTTTTGAGGGAGGGTTTTGAGATAGGAACTGAGAAAAATATCCTTAAAAAATTCATATTCTGGTCTTCATTAGATGATTGACAGTGGTCAGTCATTCGAGTGGTTACTACATCTACATGAATCAATTGGAGATCCACTGGTGGTTATTTTGTGGTTTGGGATCCTATCCTTCCATATTGCCTAAACCCTTAACCAACTTTTTATTCTAAGACAAACAACAAACAGATTTCAAGTATAAAAACATAGAGGAGATCTAGTTAATGTCTCTCAAGTCATATTCTAATACATATAATCATCCCATGCCCCTAATATACAGTTTTTTTTGTTTTCAGGAGTCAATCAAGAGTCATCAAAATTGACTGGCATCTCTTCCATAAATGGTTAAGGCCAATTTTAGAGAACTATGGGAGTAGGTATACTGTCTTTAAAGCCTCTCCATCCAGTTTTGATTTTGTCTAACCCTTTTCTTCTCTTAGTACTCTTTCTAGATACCCAGCACAGTCTTCTTAGAGGCCAAGCTCCAGCTCCTACCTTTCCACAGACACAGGTACTTTTCTACAACAGTATTGTATATTCTTCGTATCTCTCCAGACTTTCTCTTCTTTGACATCAACGCTTTCCTCTTCTCTATCTTATTTTACAGCTTTATGAAGTTACCAGCAAACCTAATCAACAAATTGAAACCAAAATGATAATAGCTGATATAATAAAATATGTATGTTTCTATTTTGATTTACAGGAGTTAGCATTTTGTGAATGTCAGGCTTGTGTCAGAGCCACTAAGAAATATATTTTTGGATGAGATTTATCATAGTAGAACTTATCAGATCATGTCCATTCCAGATGAACAGGTAGGGGAAAAAATACTCTGAGAATGGCTTAGGATATGCCTGAAGGATTTTACCCTCACTGATCAGCATATCTCTCTCCCTCTCACACAGTTTTTCCTGTCTTCTTGTCTTGGTTTAAAAACTTTGTCCTTTTTGCAGTGCTATAAAAGAATGCCTGAGCCTAGATACTATACACGGAAAGAAGTTTACTTGGCTCATGATTCTAAAGACTGGGAAGTCTGAGATCAAGCAGCACATTTGGTGACGGTCTCATGCTGATTCCACTTGGGGCAGAAAGTGGAAAGGAAAGCATGAATGTGCAAAGAGTGAGACACAGAGGTTGGTTTATAAAATCCTTTCCTTGTGGAGACTAAGCCATTGCCAGGAGAACTAATGCAGTCTTACTAACTACTGTGAGAACAGCACCAAGCCACCCCTGTGCTGGAATATCCATGACCCAAATGCCTCCCAGTAGGCCCCATTTCTTACATGTTCTCTCTCTCAACATTTTGCCACTGGAAATTAAGGCTCCAACAGGAGTTCTGGTGGGGACAATCAAGCCATATCAAAAAGCTTCGGCAGATTTTGATCAGGACATTGCAGTTAGCATTCCATGGGAAATATAAGTACTTTGAATGTACTTATGCTAGGCCAATGACAAACTAAATCCTCTTCAGAGCTCCAGTGTAATATTTTCTAGATAGAATTTACTTTTGTAATTAGACAAGATCAGAATGACACAGATGAATAGGTAAGCTTAGTAAAATAGTTTTTAGTTCTTCACTTAAAATTTTAGATGTGAGTTTTCTACTTAAGACTATGAATAGTTCAGAAACTTAAATCTGTTTACTATTTTCATATAGCATTTCTTATTATGTCTAAGTTTAGAGGCTATCTAAAATAGACTGCCTGGGGGAGAGACTAAGAAATAGTTTCACAGAAATAACTGCACCTGATTTTGATTTCTTGCATTTTAAAGAACTAATTTAGTTTCTATGAAAATAATCCAGAGTCACTATGATTTTAACATTGCAAGTACCATTAACTTGAAAACAGCATTATCATTTTTGACCTTATTACAAGATGTAGGTTCACAGTAGATCAACGATGAAGTGATTTTCACCTTTGGGAACAGAAGCATAAGTAAAATTGTTTTTATTAACATGAAATTCATCTGACATTAATTGGCCACATGAACATTCATAATACACAAAGGCTGACTTGCTCCTGACATCAAAGGAATTGTAGTTACAATACCCCAAAACAAAAGGAAATTCTGAACATTGTTACACACATATTTTATGTTTAATTTTTTTCCATAATGCAGTAAACAAACTTCAGCCATCATTTATAGAAATCTATTGCCTAGGGGCTTAGAAAATTGTTAATATTTAGCAAGCAGGAAAGCAAAAACATGCCTATGAATAATGAAACAGACCAATCTACTCCCTCTGGCGAAATGGAAGTAAATACTGAACACCTTTCCAAATATTTGCTTATTTGCCACTTTACTCACTCCTGCCCTTAGGATTAAGTTTTTATGCCCTCTTTTTAAATGAAAATGACTCAAAAGCTTTCCCTGTTGAGAAATATATTTTCAGAAATGCTAAGGTTTCTATTCCATTAGTAAAACACATTTGCTGTTTATGACTAAATATATCTTTTAAATAAAAAACGTATGTGACCAGGGCTAATGATGGTGATCAGGTATCTGAAGTGGATGTGCGTTTTCAAAGTAAATCTCCCCTTCTTATTCAGAAAGTGACCCAGAAACAACTTTCAGTGTCAGAATATCTGACTTCGTCCTCTGTGGGGAGGGTCGAATGGAACAGGT
>NW_007049450.1:0-846 GCF_000164805.1 Carlito syrichta
GGGTACCTATCTAGTTAACTCAGCTAGCTAGCCCGTTATATAGGTAGTTAAGTAACCTAACTAAGTCAGCTCAATAGCCAGTTGGTTACCTAGGTACCTAGGTAGTTAAGTCAGTTGGCAAGTCAGCAGGATATGTAGGTAGCTAGCTCATTAAGTCAACTGGCTATCCAGCTGGCTGGCTAGGTACAGAAACTGTTAAGTCAGCCTGCTTGCCAGCAGATTAGCTAGTTAAGTCACCTAGTTAATCAGCTGACTAGACAGCTGGCTACCTAGGTAGCTAGATAGTTAAGTCATCTGTCTAATCCGCTGGCTAGCTAGTTAAGTCACCTAGGTAAATCACCTGGCTAGCTAACTGGCTAGCTAGGTAGCTTGCTACTTGTCGGCTGGCTAGACAGCTGATTAGTTAGTTAAGTCACCGAGTTTAGTCAGCTGGCTAGCCAACTGTCTAGATATATAACAAGCAATTTAATTCAGCTGACTAGCATCAGGCCAGCTATTTAAGTCAGCTAGTTGTCAGCTGGCTCGCCGGCTGTCTAGTTAGGCAGCGAGCTACTTAAGTCAGTTGGCTATCCTGGTGGGAAGCTAATTAAGTCAACTAGGGAAGTCAACTGGCTAGCCAGCTAGCTAGCTAGGTAGAGAGCTAGTTAAGTCAGCTGGCTAGCCAGCTAGCTAACTAGTTAATTCAGCTAGTTGAGTCTGCTGGATAGCTAGCTTGTTAGCAGGTTAAGTAAACTAATTATGTCCGCTGGCTTGCCAGCTGAGTAACTAAGTAGTAGCTAGTTAAGTCAGCTGGCTATCCAGCTGGGCAAGCTATTTCAATCAACTAGTTAATTCACCTGGCTTCCC
>NW_007049451.1:0-1305 GCF_000164805.1 Carlito syrichta
GCTGTGGGTTTCTCGTAGATGGCTTTTACTATTTTGAGGTATGTTCCCCGTATGCCTACACGTTTGAGGGTTTTTATCAAGAAGGGGTGCTGGATTTTATCAAAAGCTTTTTTTGCACCTAATGATAAAATCATGTGGCTTTGTTTTGACATCTGTTGATGTGTTCAACTGCATTTATGGTTTTATGAATGTTGAACCAGACTTACATAAAAGGAATGAAACCTACTTGGTCATAATGGATGATTTTTGAGATGTGTTGCTGAATCCGGTTTGCTAGGATATTGTTGAGAATTTTAGCATCTATGTTCATCAAATATATTGGCCTGTAGTTCTCTTTCTTTGTTGGATCTTTACCTGGCTTGGGTATCAATGTGATGTTGCCTTCGTAAATTGCTTTGGAGAGAGTTCTAATTTTTCAATTGCCTGCAATACTTTCAGTAGGATTGGTATCAGCTCCTCGTTAAATGTCTTGTAGAATTCTGCTGGAAAGCCATCTGGAACAGGGCTTTTTTGTAGGGAGTTTTCTTATTACCAAGTCGATTTCCTTGATTGTTATTGGTCTATTTAGGGTCTCAATTTCTTTTTGTTCCAACCTAGGTAGGTTGTGTGATGTCAGGAAGTCCTCCATTTCCTTAAGGTTTCAAGTTTGTTTCCATACACGTGTATGTAGTAGTCTCTAATGATATTTTGTATTTCTTCAGGGTCAGATGTTACTTCATCTTTTTTTGTTTCTAATTGTGCTTATTTGGTTTTTTTCTTGTTTTTTCTTGGTCAGTCTAGCTAGGGGTCCCTCGATCTTGTTTATCCTTTTGAAGAACCAGTTTTTTTTTTCATTGATATTTTGTAATATCTTTTTTTGTTCAATTTCCTGGATTTGGGCTTTTGTTTTCGTGATCTGGATTCTTCTGCTGAAATTAAGGTTTTTGTGGTCCTGTGTCAGTGACCAGCACTGACCAAGGGTTGGTTAGGACCCGCACCAGAGAATCAGGAGATGGCGAGAAGACCACTCAGAGGCAGTTCTTCTGGGAACAGTCTGATCAGGACTGGAGCCGATTTTATTCAAACCTTTTCCAACTTATATACCATTTTCTATACCCTCCAGCAGTGTGATAATTATTTACTGGGGGCGTACAAATTCCATGATGTATATTGCGGTTTACAAATTATGTATCACAAGACCATCACGAGACTTGCAAGTTCCAAGCAGACAATTCAAACTCCATGATACCTGACGTGCTTCACAAAACTCACATCAAGGTCACAGGTGCACAATTTCAATTGTTCCAAATGTCTCCCATAGTGTTG
>NW_007049451.1:1770-2302 GCF_000164805.1 Carlito syrichta
TCAAATAGTAGCTGTCACACTCTAGGATAATGGGCTGCAAGGTTACCATGACAATGACTTCGGGCTCAAGCAAACGGAGTTCCGGCATGTAACAAAACTAGAAAAACGTCCTTCCTGGCTAGGGGCAGGGCAATAAAACTATTATGATAATTTAGTTTCTAATCATTTTTTTTCATTAATCAGTAGTTTTTATTATGGTTTTGTGGGGTACAGTTAAGGGTAGGTGTACAATGACGTTAAATTCAGGCACCCTGTAGATAAGAAGTGTTGTCCCATCCCCCGACAGATATTTGCTACTGTTAATCCCATCCCCCTCCCCCCATAGTTTCCCAGTACCATCCGTCATTTTCTCATAGTATTGCATTGGATGTTCAAGGTCCATTATATGAGTGAGAACATGTGATATTCGGATTTTTGTTTTTGTGAGAGGTCACTCAGTATTATAGACTCTAGTTCCATCCAGGTTGCAGCGAAATTCATGATTTTGTTCTTTTTTATGGCTGCGTAGTATTCCATCGTGTATATGTACCAC
>NW_007049451.1:3557-4394 GCF_000164805.1 Carlito syrichta
TTCTAGGTCTGAAAGAATGTTGTTGGTAATTTAATGGGTATTGCATTGAATTTGTAGATTGTCTTAGGTAAGATGGACATCTTCACAATGTTGATTCTTCCGATCCATGAGCATGGGATATTTTTCCACTTGTTCATGTCGGCTTTGATTTCTTTGAGCAGTGTTTTGTAATTTTCATTGTAAAGGTCTTTCACGTCTCTGGTCAGGAAGATGCCAAGGTATTTCATTTTTTTTGTGGCTATTATGATTGGAACTGTGTTTTTTATTTGGGTTTCTGTTTGTTTATTATTGGTGTAGAGAAATGCGATTGTCTTTTGTACATTTATTTTGTATCCTGAGACTTTGCCAAAGGCTTTTATCAATGTAAGGAGACCTTTGACAGATTCTCTTGGGTTTTCAAGGTACACCATCATGTCATCTGCATAGAGAGATAACTTGACTTCCTCTTTTCCTATTTGAATACCTCTGATTGCCTCCTCTTCTCTGATTGCTTTAGCCAGGACTTTCAATACTATGTTGAACAGGAGGGGAGAGAGTGGGCATCCTTGTCTAGTTCCAGTTTTCAGGGGAATTGGTTCCAATTTTTGTCCATTTAGGAGTATGCTGGCTGTGGGTTTCTCGTAGATGGCTTTTACTATTTTGAGGTATGTTCCCCGTATGCCTAGATGTTCAAGGGTTTTTATCAAGAAGGGGTGCTGGATTTTATCAAAAGCTTTTTCTGCATCTAGTGATATGATCATGTGGTTTCTGTTTTGACATCTGTTGATGTATTTAATTACATTTATGGTTTTACGAATATTGACCAGCCTTTGCATGCCAGGAATGAAGCCTACTTGG
>NW_007049452.1:0-377 GCF_000164805.1 Carlito syrichta
CTGAGTCTCTCTCTCTTTTTCTCTCTGGGTCTCTCTCTCTCTCTGGATCTCTCTCTCTCTCTGTCTCTCTCTCTTTGGATCTCTCTCTCTCTCTAAGTCTCTCTCTCTCTGTCTCTCTCTCTCTCTTTGGGTCTCTCTCTCATTGAGTCTCTCTCTCTGAGTCTCTCTCTCTCTTTCTCTCTGGATCTCTCTCTCTCTCTCTCTTTTTCTCTCTGGGTCTCTCTCTCTCTCTGGATCTCTCTTTCTCTCTCTCTTTCTCTCTCTGTCTCTCTCTCTCTCTCTTTGGGTCTCTCTCTTTCTGATTCTCTCTCTCTGAGTCTCTCTCTCTCTTTCTCTCTGGGTCTCTCTGTCTCTCTCTCTCTCTTTGGGTCTCTCTC
>NW_007049453.1:0-482 GCF_000164805.1 Carlito syrichta
GGGAGACCCAGACCATAACATAGCTCTGCAATGACAGTAGATTCCAGTGATATATTTCCATTTGGTAATGGCACCAAATGGAAAAGTAGAGCAAACAGTCAAGTTAATTTCTAATGTCAGAAAGCAATTACACATGCTAATACCAAATAATGAATATAAATATTCCAATGTATGTGAGTATGGTTTTATCTGTCACATATTAAAAATTGCTTCATTTCTGCAGAATTTTCTTCTATCCAGGGAATTTACATCAGATGCATGGGGCTCACTCCTATCACTTGAATAAAAAAACTAAAATACTATCTTATATTGGTTTTTAAAGTCCTAGCCAACTAAGATAAGAAAAATATGAAGGCCAGTCAAGCAGCTTTTCCTGGAAATAGCCCAGGAGTACTGGGGAACTTCCAGTGCAAAAGATACACAGGTGGGTTTCATATGTTATCAATTATCTGGCCAAAGTTTGAAAACTCTTTATTGAATAG
>NW_007049454.1:0-451 GCF_000164805.1 Carlito syrichta
GGAAGGAAGGAAGGAAGAAAGAAAGAAAGAAAGAAAGAAAGAAAGAAAGAAAGAAAGAAAGAAAGAAAGAAAATGAACAATCATTGCATAATGCACGGTCCATTTTCCATGTCTCCAATTCAAAAATGTTTTTAAAATTGATTTTTTGCTGTTACATCTAATTGAGTATCATGCAGTACCTCTTTAATTTCTTTTTGTGGAGACGGTCTCTCCCTGTCCTTTTTTGTTTTTCCCGATATTTGCTTTTTTGGACAAATCTAGTCCAGATGCCACGTAAGATGGTCCACATTCTGTGTTTCTCTGAATGGGAAGGTCTGCTGGCAATGCTGTGGACGGCTCCAGTGTCACCTCAGGGGGTCCATAATTTCAGGACTATTTTCTATTTCGGAGAGGTTGGGGGATAGCTGTATTCATGGAGAACTTTCCATACCCCGTAGCTGGAAACATATGG
>NW_007049455.1:0-405 GCF_000164805.1 Carlito syrichta
TTTCCATACCATTCCTCTCCATTCCATTCCATTCATTTTCTCTCCATTCCATTCCATTCCATCCATTTCTGTCCATTCCATACTTCTCCATTCCATTCCATTCTTCTCCATTCTATTCCTCCCCATTCCATTCCATTCCATTCCATTCCTCTCCATTATTTTCCATTTGTCTTTATTCGATTCTATTCCAAAACTTTCAATTCCATTCAATTCCTACCCATTTCATTCCGTTCCTCTCCCTCCATTCCATTCCATGCAATTCCATTCCATTTGTCTCCATTCCATTCCCTCCATTCCTCTGCATTTCATTCTATTCCATTCCCCTCCATTCCAATCCATTCTTCTCTAGTCCATTACTTTCCTCTCCCATCCATTCCCTTCCATACCATTCCATTCCACCTCATG